>NC_037331.1:57081249-57384443 GCF_002263795.3 Bos taurus
CATATATTGGAATTTTTAATAGTTTTTCTCCTGTAATTGAGATCTAATCTTGCTGCATTGTGGTCAGAAAAGATGCTTGGAATGATTTCAGTTTTTTTGAATTTACCAAGGCTAGATTTATGGCCCAGGATGTGATCTATCCTGGAGAAGGTTCTGTGTGCGCTTGAGAAAAAGGTGAAATTCATTGTTTTGGGGTGGAATATCCTATGCTGCTGCTGCTGCTGCTGCTGCTGCTGCTAAGTCGCTTCAGGCGTGTCCAACTCTGTGCAACCCCATAGACAGCAGCCCACCAGGCTCCCCTGTCCCTTGCCTGGGATTCTCCAGGCAAGAACTTTGGAGTTGGATGCCATTGCCTTCTCAATATCAATTAGGTCTAACTGGTCGATTGTATCATTTAAAGTTTGTATTTCCTTGTTAATTTTCTGTTTAGTTGATCTATCCATAGGTGTGAGTGGGGTATTAAAGTCTCCCACTATTATTGTGTTATTATTAATTTCCCCTTTCATACTTGTTAGCATTTGTCTTACATATTGCGGTGCTCCTATGTTGGGTGCATATATATTTATAATTGTTATATTTTCTTCTTGGATTGATCCTTTGATCATTATATAGTGACCATCTTTGTCTCTTTTCACAGCCTTTCTTTTAAAGTCTATTTTATCTGATATGAGTATTGCTACTCCTGTATTTATTTAGTAATAATTTATTTATTATCTGATATGAGTATTGCTCTATTTCCATGAAATATCTTTTTCCAGTCCTTCACTTTCCGTCTGTATGTGTTCCCTGTTTTGAGGTGGGTCTCTTGTAGACAACATATATAGGGGTCTTGTTTTTGTATTCATTCAGCCAGTCTTTGTCTTTTGGTTGTGGCATTCAACCCATTTACGTTTAAGGTAATTATTGATGAGTATGATCCTGTTGCCATTTACTTTATTGTTTTGGGTTCAAGTATATACACCCTTTTTGTGTTTCCTGTCTAGAGAAGATCCTTTAGCATTTGTTGGAGAGCTGGTTTGGTGGTGCTGAATTCTCTGAGCTTTTGCTTGTCTGTAAAGTTTTGATTTCTCCTTCATATTTGAATGAGATCCTTGCTGTGTACAGTAATCTGGGCTGTAGGTTATTTTCTTTCATCACTTTAAGTATGTCCTGCCATTCCCTCCTGGCCTGAAGAGTTTCTATTGAAAGATTAGCTGTTATCCATATGGGAATCCCCTTGTGTTTTATTTGTTGTTTTGATGCTTTTAATATTTGTTCTTTGTGTTTGATCTTTGTTAATTTGATTAATATGTGTCTTGGGGTGTTTCGCCTTGGGTTTATCCTGTTTGGGACTCTCTGGGTTTCTTGAACTTGGGTGATTATTTCCTTCCCCATTTTAGGGAAGTTTTCAACTATTATGTCCTCAAGTATTGGTCTTTCTTTTTGTTTTCCTCTGGGACTCCTATGATTCGAATGTTGGGGCATTTAACATTGTCCCAGAGGTCTCTGAGATTGTCCTCATTTCTTTTAACTCGTTTTTCTTTTTTCCTCTCTGATTAATTTCTTTCTACCATTCTATCTTCTACCTCACTAATCCTGTCTTCTGCCTCCATTATTCTACTATTTGTTGCCTCCAGAGTGTTCTTGATCCCATTTATTGCATTATTCATTATATATTGACTCTTTTTTATTTCTTCTAGGTCCTTGTTAAACCTTTCCTGCATCTTCTCAATCGTTGTCTCCAGGCTATTTATCTGTGATTCCATTTTGATTTGAAGATTTTGGATCATTTTCACTATCATTATTCAGAATTATTTATCAGGTAGATTCCCTATCTCTTCCTCTTTTGTTTGGTTTGATGGGCATTTATTCTGTTCCTTTACCTGTTGGGTATTCCTCTATCTCTTCATCTTGTTTATATTCCTGTGTTTGAGGTACCCTTTCTGTATTCTGGCAGTTTGTGGAGTTCTTTTTATTGTGGAGTTTCCTTACTGTGGGTGGGGTTTTATGGGTGGCTTGTCAAGGTTTCCTGGTTAGGAAAGCTTGTGTCAGTGTTCTGGTGGGTGGAGCTGGGTTTCTTCTCTCTGGAGTGCAATGAAGTGTCCAGTAATGAGTTATGAGATGTCAATGGGTTTGGAGTGACTTTGGGCAGCCTGTATATTGAAGCTAAGGGCTGTGTTCCTGTGTTGCTGGAAAATTTGCATGGTATGTCTTGCCCTGGAACTTCTTGGCCCTTGGGTGGTGCTTGGTTTCAGTGTAGGCATGGAGGTGTTTGATGAGCTCCTGTCGATTAATGTTCCCTGGAGTCAGGAGTTCTCTGGTGTTCTCAGGATTTGGACTTAAGCCTCCTGCTTCTGGTTTTCAGTCTTATTCTTACAGTAGCCTCAAGACTTCTCCATCTATTCAGCCCTGTTGATAAAACATCTAGGTTAAAGATGAAATGTTCTCCACAGTGAGAGACACCCAGAGAGGTTCACAGAGTTACATGGAGAAGAGAAGAGGGGGGAGGGAGATAGAGGTGACCAGGATGAGATGAGGTGGAATCAAAAGAGGAGAGAGCAAGCTAGCCAGTAATCACTTCCTTATGTGCGCTCTACAGTCTGGACCGCTCAGAGATGTTCATGGAGTTATACAGAGAAGAGAAGAGGAAGGAAGGAGACAGAGGTGGCCAGGAGGATAAAGGGGGGGATCAAAAGGAGAGAGACAGATCCAGCCAGTAATCATTTCCCTAAGTGTTCTCCACCATCCAGAACACACAAAGAGATTCACAGAGTTGGGTAGAGAAGAGAAGGGGGAGGGAGGAGATAGAGGCAACTGGGTGGAGAAAAAGGAGAGTCCAAAGAAGGAGAGAGCAGTCAAGCCAGTAATCTCACTCTCAAGTAAAAATGGGTACCGAAGATTGGGTTCTTAAAGGTAAAAAATTGATAACAAATACCAAAAAGCAAAAATTAAAAATCTAGAGTAGAGGTTGGATTCTCAAAAATACAATATTAAAGAAAAGAACAAAGTCACAAAAATTATAAAATATATATATATATATGAAGTTTGCTTTTAAAAAATAGGGTCCTTCTTTTTGCAAAATAGGTTATAAAAATGAAAATTAAAGGAGTAATAGAGGACTAAAAAAAATTAAAGAATGATAGTAAAAATAGTAAAAATATATCTAGGACTTTCTCTGGTTTGTTATGGGCAGTGTGGGGTCAGTTCATTTTCAGATAGTTCCTTGATCCAGCTTATATTTCTCAAGATCTATAGGCCTCTTCCTATGTCTGATCAGATCAGATCAGTCACTGAGTCGTGTCTGACCCTTTGTGACCCCATGAATCGCAGCACGCCAGGCCTCCCTGTCCATCACCAACTCCCAGAGTTCACTCAGACTCATGTCCATCGAGTCAGTGATGCCATCCAGCCATCTCATCCTCTGTTGTCCCCTTCTCCTCCTGCCCCCAATCCCTCCCACCATCAGAGTCTTTTCCAATGAGTCAACTCTTCGCATGAGGTGGCCAAAGTACTGGAGTTTCAGCCTTAGCATCATTCCTTCCAAAGAAATCCCAGGGCTGATCTCCTTTAGAATGGACTGGTTGGATCTCCTTGCCATCCAAGGGACTCTCAAGAGTCTTCTCCAACACCACAGTTCAAAAGCATCAATTCTTCGGCGCTCAGCCTTCTTCACAGTCCAACTCTCACATCCATACATGACCACAGGAAAAACCATAGCCTTGACTAGACGAACCTTTGTTGGCAAAGTAATGTCTCTGCTTTTGAATATGCTATCTAGGTTGGTCATAACTTTCCTTCCAAGGAGTAAGCATCTTTTAATTTCATGGCTGCAGTCACCATCTGCAGTGATTTTGGAGCCCAGAAAAATAAAGTCTGACACTGTTTCCACAGTTTCTCCATCTATTTCCCATGAAGTGATGGGACTGGATGCCATGATCTTCGTTTTCTAAATGTTGAGCTTTAAGCCAACCTTTTCACTCTCCACTTTCACCTTCATCAAGAGGCTTTTGAGTTCCTCTTCACTTTCTGCCATAAGGGTGGTGTCATCTGCATATCTGAGGTTATTGATATTTCTCCCGGCAATCTTGATTCCAGCTTGTGTTTTTTCCAGTCCAGCGTTTCTCATGATGTACCCTTTATATAAGTTAAATAAACAAGGTGACAATATACAGCCTTGACGTACTCCTTTTTCTATTTGGAACCAGTCTGTTGTTCCATGTCCAGTTCTAACTGTTGCTTCCTGACCTGCATACAAATTTCTCAAGAGGCAGGTCAGGTGGTCTGGTATTCCCATCCCTTTCAGAATTTTCCACAGTTTATTGTGATCCACACAGTCAAAGGCTTTGGCATAGTCAATAAAACAGAAATAGATGTTTTTCTGGAACTCTCTTGCTTTTTCCATGATCCAGCGGATGTTGGCAATTTGATCTCTGGTTCTTCTGCCTATTCTAAAACCAGCTTGAACATCAGGAAGTTCACGGTTCACATATTGCTGAATCCTGGCTTGGAGAATTTTGAGCTTTACTTTACTAGCGTGTGAGATGAATGCAATTGTGCGGTAGGTTGAGCATTCTTTGGCATTATGTAGTTGGTACTAATTACAGGGTTTTAATCTATTATACCTGTCACTTCCAAGGTGGTTCCCTCTGTTTTAGCTGCTTCTGTTTGCTGGTCTGTTCAGTGTCTAATTTCTGCCCTGACACAAGGGGGCGGTAGCGGACACTTTTTTAGGCTCACTTGTTTAGTCGTCCTGTGGGGAGGGAGGGACGCTGCAAACAAATAACCCTGGCGTGTGCTTGTAGTATCTCGGCCACACTGGGTTTGCCCCCGCTTTCCCTGTCTACACTGCTTAGGCTATAGGTTGCTCTTCTGGGAACTGTCTGAGGCTGGCCATGGGCTGCATGTACCTCCCAGGTCTAAGACGCTCAGGTTCAAGCACTCAGGTAGTCCTCAGAGGCGCAGACTCGGTTGGGCCTGCGTTTTGTGCCCTTCCCAGGTCTGAGCAGCTCAGGTGACCAGGTGTTTGGCCAGTGCGGTTGCTGCAACTTATTGCCTCCGTCGTCCCTGCCGCTTGGTTTTCTGGATGTACAACTGGCACACCTTCTCAGGAGGATGTTTACCATCCAGAATCCCAAGAAGTGGGTTAGCAAAGAAGCCTGCTTGCAGTTTGATAGATAATACCTCTCTGGGGCCATGATTGCCCCCTTCAGGCTCTGGCTGCCCTTGCCTGCCTGTCACTGAAGGAGGAGAGGCTGGTCTGCAGCTGGCTCAGTCCTTTGTTCTGTGAGTGGGCCTGGCGGTGTTTTAGGTTAGGGCTTTTCGTGTCGTATCTATCCCACATTCTGGTTTGCTAGCCCAAGTTAGTTCCCTCAGATTGCCCTTGGGGCATTCAGGCCCGTCCTTACTCTAAGCAATGCAGCCCGCACTGCCCTGCCCAGCCCCCACTTGCTAGTGGCGGGTGCAGGCTTCTGTGCTGCTTCTCCACTAGGAGAGTTACCACTGGGCTCCTAATCTGTGAGTTTTAATTATTTACTTATTTTTCCTCCCGATTATGTTGCCATCTGTGGTCCCAAGACTCGCCACAGACTCGGCAGTGAGAGTGTTTCCTGGTGTTTGGAAGTGAAAGTGAAGTTGCTCAGTCGCGTCCGACTCTTTGCGACCCCATGGACTTGTAGTCTACCAGGCTCCTCAGTCCATTGGATTTTCCGGGCAAGAGTACTGGAGTGGGTTGCCTTCTCCTTCTCCCGCATTGTAGGAGACCCGGGTTCAATCCCTGGGTTGGGAACTTCTCTCTTTTTTTAAGACTCCCTTCCCGGGACAGAGCTCCGTCCCCACCTCTTTTGTCTCTCTTTTTGTCTTTCATATTTTTTCCTACCTCCTTTAGAAGACAATGGGCTGCTTTTCTGGGTGCCTGATGTCCTCTGCCAGCATTCAGAAGTTGTTTTGTGGAATTTACTCAGCGTTCAAATGTTCTTTTGATGAATTTGTGGGGGAGAAAGTGGTCACCCTGTCCTATTCTTCCACCATCTTAGGACCGCCTCCCCATGCTTTGTTTAATTATTGGTTCAAATGGCCTTTGGAAAAACGTGTTTTAGATATGTATAGGGGCGTATATTTTGTACCAGAGTAATCATTCACTGTGTTGTTTAAGCAAGTAAGTTACTTTAAATAAGCTCATAATGAGTTTTTAATTTATAGAGAAGTGAATCAGTAGGGCAAAGAGAGGTGCAAAGTCTTAGAAGAATTTGCCTTGTATAATAATTGAAGAATCACTTGAGTAAAATCCCCACTGAACTAGCTTTTGTTGGACGAAAGAATGCAATTATATTAAAAATGAATACTTCAGTGTAATATGAAACCGATGCTGCCTGAATTATTATGTGCCAAATTAGGTTGCTGTAAACAATAACAAAATGGGTGACTGTGCAAATGAAAGCACTGAGTTATTTAAACTTGCTGTAGCATGTTTAATGAGATGCAGTGAAAGCAGAAAATGTTTAATTTAGTAACGGGTGACCTGAATCAATCTGTCCTACAGAATGACAGGCTTTGGATTAATTTTCAGTTAAAACAAAATAACTGAATAACCACCCTTATTAATATATATTATAGACTATTGCACATTATTCTCTTTTAGTAAGAGAAATGGCATCTTTCAGGAGGAATTATAAGTTCTACATGAAACGCTGCTAACCAAATTAAGTCTTGTTTTTTTTCCTTAGAGAATCTGGCAATGCTTTGTGTTTCTGGTTGGATTATATTAAGATCATAATCTAATAAACCCCTTGAAGGAAAAACTTGTGGTATTTTTCTGGAATATAATTGTGTAAGTCTAGTCTATTTTTATTAATTATAGACAGTATAAGGTGATTAAATTAAAATGATAGACTCCTTTCATATTTAGACAGATCTGTGGAGTTGATGGTCTACTCAGGTATTTCTATGTTAAATACCTGAAATAGCTTCTTGCCCTGTGTTTTCCTTCTTTTAGAGGCATCAGAATTCAGGAATTTTGAAAACTTCTTTCTCAGTGGGTGTGAATTCAGTGTACCATGATATGTTTGGGCAATACAGGGCAGAGAGTTAAATTCTTGAAGGGCTGCTTTGCATCACTTGAGGGACACTCAGTTTTATGAGTTTCCTGTGATATGGAAAAACACTTCATATTATTACTCAAATTAAAAAACTTTTCACTCTAGGCAGACTCTATAAACAATGGACATAAAGTGAGCATCTATGTGATAATGAGAAGCTGCAAGTATCTTTAAAAAATGAAACTGTTTATTTGTGAAAGTGAAATGTATTTTACTGTCTTAATCCTCCTTTAATGGGAGGTTTCCTTGATATATTTTACTCATTTGGAGTTGGTTTCCAAACTGAATTAGAAGAAATAACGTATAGTATCTTACACAATGAGCCAAAATGTGTCCCAAGGGTCATACTTGTAACCACTTTAGTGTTAGGCATTTTATGATATTTCTGAGCCTAAATTCCACACAATTGTGTAAGTATGGTATTTTTATATAATACTGAATATTAGAGTCAAACATTATTTTGCAAATTCAAAAATTATTACAGTTCACATGTGCAGCAGTTGGAGATGTGGGGCCTTAAATCTGTTTGGTTCAAAGGCAAAATGAAGTTTTACAAATGCTGTTTTATTACTCTGTAACTTTGGTAAATAACTGTTTTTGTATTTAAGAACTTAATTAGCATAATACTTTAAATCAAAAAGCAGAGTAGAAGCTATATTTTTTTATGAGCTTGCTAGAATATTATCTAAATCAAGTGACTAACTCTTTTGTTTAAAGTAAAAACAATCTTGTTTTTCCAAAGAAACAGCACAGTAGTGTTTAATCTCTGTGTGTAAATCACTGTGCTTTAGTTTCTTTTTGGAGAGAAAATTTTTCATGGTTTTATTCTTCTCAGTGATGAGGCTTTACACTGTTAGAACTATTGAATATCTCTAAAAATACAAGAAAAAAAAAAAAAAAAAAGGCAAAAGCTTTTCTTGTCTCCAGAAACATACCTTGGTAATTGTGGCTTTGAATAATAGAATGCAGATAAAGCTAGTATGTGGGAGTTATTTTCTAGTTAGAAACAGCATATAGATAACCTTTTCTTGAAAAGAATTTTAATGTTTAGTTAGAACGTTCGGTTCGAACAATGATTACTACAGGATGCTCTCTGTACTTTGATTGTCCTAGAAATGCTCATGTGAACCAGAGCCTGAGCTTTGAAATTAGTAGACCTCTTTTCAAATCCTTGCTTGTCTCTCTGTGGCTCCTTTATTTTTTAGATCCTGGACCTTAGGGCTTACCCTTCTTGAGGCTGATTTTTTTCTTCACTTGAAAATTTGTGTTCATAATTCATAACCCACAGAGTTTTATTAAGGCAAAGTGGCACATATGTGAACGTTTTTGTCAATTATATACTATGATATTATTATATATTATTAGACGGTACTCTATAAAGATATAATGAATCATTTTAAGTGGAGAATTTCTTTGTATAGTGATCTCCACCTTCCTTTCTCTCTCACCATTCCTTTGTTCCCCTAATATTATACTCTGAAATTTTCAAACACTGTGTTTAAAATTGTGGCTGTAAATATTGTACTTGTAATATGTTTGAGAAAACATTCTAACCTCATGGAAAATATGATATTTAATTTGTAGTTGAATTATCTTTTTTTTTAATTTTGATACTTGCAGTACTTTTGAAAGAGAAATTAGTCTCAGTATCCGCACCCATGTAGATCACTATGGGACAAAAGCTTTAAAAATGTATTGATAATAAGCTTTTAAGTTAAGTTTCTTCCATGTCTTTTCATGGCTTGAAGTGCATTTCTTTTTGGTGCTGAAAAATATTCTATTGTCTGGATGGACCACAGTATACTTATTCATTCACCTACTGAAGGATGTCTTGGTTGATGCCAGGTTTTGGCAATTGTGAATAAAGTTCATGAGGCTTTTGTGTGTACAAAGGTTTTTATTACTTTGGGTGAATTCCAAGGTACTTGATTGCAACATTTGCAATCAACTATAATTATAAGCAAAACAAGCTTTGAATCCCAGTTTTAAGGGAAATATGAATTCCTAACGAAGAATCCCATTGTTCACATTAGTAGACCTATTTAGAAAAATCCAGTTACTATTATATTTTGGGTTTTTAAAAAGTGTGTGGAAATGGAAAAAAGATGTACTTGTGGTGGTGTTTATAATAGTAGGGGCTGTTAGAGTACAGGCGGAATTGCTTATAGATCTAGAAGTTTGATCAGTCCAGAATTACTTAATGTATTAGTTTGGAATATAGATTTAAAATGGGCTTCCCAGGTGGCACTAGTGGTAAAGAACCCAATCTGCCAGTGAAGGAGACTTAAGAGACGTGGGTTCATTCCCTGGTTTGGGAAGATCCCCTGGAGAAGAGCATGGCAACCCCCTCCAGTACTCTTGTCTGGAGAATCCCATGGACAGAGGAGCCTACCAGGCTCCACATCCATAGAATTGCAAAGAGTTGGACACGACTGAAGTGACATAGCACACAAGCACATAGATTAAAAATAGAAAGTGATTATATCTGAGTATGGGATCATTAAAATTTTTGACATCGTATTACTCGAATTTCATTGGAGAGTTGTGTATAAGCTTGGTATGTGAAATCCGCATTGATAAGAACTGAAGGTTGTTTTCTAGAAACAAAATTTACAGACTAGATAAGCATTTGTAAGTAACTTGATCTTTTTTTTTTTTTGGTATATAAAATGTTAATACTTTGAGCTCGTCAATTATACTATAAACTAGTATTAGGTATGCTGGCAGTCCATTGGGAGGATTAAAATAGTACTGTGAGTACAGTACTAGGGAGTGAAATGTCCTATTTCAGAGGAGTTTTTCATCCATGAGATAGGATCCTGTGTTCATTTCTGTTTACCAGATCAGAGATTGATAGGCGAATTTAAAAAATGTTGCATATTGGCTACGGTCTGTATTTGTAAGCTTTCCTCTTTGCAGATTTGCATATATTCAAAGGCTTTTAAGATCATTCAGGAATACATAGGACCATCAACTTTGAGATGAGAAAATTCAAACCAAACTAAGGCAGATTTCTGCCCAAATGAGAACACAACAGGTTGCCTTACTTTTCTCTACCATTAATAGCCACCAAAGCAAATTTTTATCACTCAGAAATTTCTTCCAATGAAGCTATTTGGGGAAATATGTTAGCTCAAATCTGAGATAACTTGTTACCTGTACTCTGTGTCTTAATAAATTTCTTCTAAACAGTCTTGCAATCTGTGGAGTTAGATAATTTCTGAAAATATTTTTGTATGGTACTTTAACGTTTTGAGAAACATTTATTTAGTTGCCATTAAAAATTAATGTATTTTGCCTGTGAATCTTGATTTCTGGTTTTCTTTAAATAAATGTTAAGTCAGGGCATGCTGCACCTAAAACTCTGTCAGGTAGTGGTTTGGGAGGCTGAGTTATCATAGACCTTCTGAGTTCACTACGGGCCCCTTTGGGCCTGTTCACTTGCTTATATTGATATTACTTGCCTGGCTTTTTGAAAGCATTTGATTTTTGTGAGCTTTTAGATAAAGTTGGATGTAGCAGGTTTTGAGAGCTTTAATACAAATTGATACAGACTTTGTGATTCTTGGTAAATTTGACCCAGTTAGTTTGTATGATTTTGCTGAAACACAATCTTTAGATCACCCTGACAAAAGCTCTTGGAGGGATTCCATCCATATATCATTGATGTTGCTTGCCATGACCTTGGCCTTGCCTTTCTCTAAAGGGCTTTATTTTCTGGCAGTCCCCATAGCCAAACAGAATCACATCTGACTTCTTACCTCTGAGCCTTGCATGTTCTCCTGTCTGGAGCACTCTCCCACCCTCGTTTATCTGGCTTCACATTGTCCTTCTCCTCCATGGACAGCCTTCCTCATCTCCCTCTTAGCTTGCTCGCCATGCTTGGCTGAGGGCACTTTAAGACCCGGCAGCTACCATCTTTGTTTCCCTTTACATCAACTCTCTGCAGGTGAATATTCATTAAATAAATGATTCTGAAGTTTTTCTGGTGTCATTTATGTGTCATAATTCCCTCATATCTTTGAACTTTAGGTAGTTTATGTTTGGGGAAATGTTTCATTTTAGTGGAGAAGTGACAGATCTCCCCCAACCATGCCCTACCACATACCCCCTTCTCCTCCCCTTAAGCCCCTTCCTTGCTTCCCGTAAATACTCTAGGCAAGACCTTTTATTGCAAAGAATTTTATTGGATTATAATGTCTTTTATCTTCCATATTCTCTTTCTTACCATATTTTCTACTTAAAGTTGAAATTATTTGTATAAATTAGAGGAAGCATAGGTGATAGTAGTAAAAGCTTTGCAAGGTTTTGATGCTTACCATATTTTTACTTTTAAAAAAACATTTTTATACAAATTCTAAATATTCATTCTTGTAAATAATGACATTGTCAATCTTGGAAACTAGTAACTTTTTAAACATATTTTCAGCAAGACTAAGATTTTAGAATAATGCTCAATAGAAAACACCATTTTCTAATGCTTAAGACTTAAAAAACATCATGAATCAGAAACAATATCAAAAGATATCTCTGAATAATTATCTGCATATTGTGCCAGTGTTACTAATCTTATATAGATACTTCATGGATTCTTAAAAATAGGATTTTAATTTAAATGCTTAAAATGTCCAATTTAGCGTTGGCTTCAAGCCTAATGCAACATTGGAGCCTCATATGATTCTTCAGAGGCTGGTCAGTCTTATTCTCTCCTGCCTTACATCCCAAATTATTCCCTACCCCCTTTCCCTTTTCCAATGGCAAGGTCCAGTAACTTTTATCTTCTCAAATTGTGTGACAACCATTTAAAATACCCCTGTGACAACATTTAGGATGCTTGCTCATCAGTCATACTACTTCATATCTCTGTAATCTGTTTGTCAAATCTGAGTTTATCCTTGACTGAGAATTTTTTCACTGGCATATTTCTAATAGCCCATAAACACTCATAAACACGGTGCACACATGCACAGACCTGCACACTCTTTGACTTCATTTGCTTTGTTGGTTGATGATGCCTACCTGTTGCATGATATGTAATGATTCCTACCACCAGATGAATAAACCATTGCTTCAGTTGAACTCATTCCTGATAGAGAGAATCCTGTATGTGAGTGTGGAATAGAAAGGAAGATCATTCTTCATACTCTTGAATGACCTACTTTAAGAAGTGACGGTTTGTGAGATCCTGAGATAGGCTCTCCTCTCCTTTTGTTAAAGCAAATTCTGTTTCTCTTTTCTGTTCTTGTGACAGCTTTTTACAGATATGAGATGTTTTTTAGGAGAGAGAGTACTAGGTGGGCCTTTGGAACAGAGCTTGTTTTAGGGAACACAACTCACGAAGAAAGCAGTTGATAGAGTGGCATTATGTTTTTATATGGAAGATGGAAGTTCAATAGAAATAGTACTATCCTCTTAGATGGTTTTTTATCTTTAGAAGCAGGTTGTCAATTTTTAATAAGAAGCAGATGTATGGAGTTGAGTTTTTACTTCTCTAACATTGAAAGTTTTAATTCTGTAATAGATACAAGCTCCCTGTCATATAGAATTGTAGCCCAGTACACTGAGGACTTTAAGAACTGTTGAAATAACTACTGAATGCAAGAATATCAACCTTGACAGCTTGGAAATTTGCTAGTGCAGAGTACACTCCTGACAGGGTGCTTCAGTTATGTTACAGGTTTTACTTCTGTAAGAGGTTTAGATTGAGGATTACTAGTGATGGTGAACACTTACAGCATGTTAAGTATTTCGTAATTCAGCATATTAATAAATATATATTTCATAATAAAAGAATAAATATTTCTAGAATGATTGAATGGCAAGTAAACAATGTGACGTCGTTTAAAAAATGCTGTTTTTCTGAAGCAAACTGCTATGTACTTGAGGTAAAAAGAATATGGCAGGTTTTTTTTTTTTTTTTTTGGTAACACTCTTTTTCACTTTTAGACACTTGAGTCACAAGGAAAAGTGCACAAAAAGAGATTTGTTATAGGACAAAAAATATCATATGGTCTTCTTTTTCTTCCCTAGTAAAATACACCTTACTAAATGTAACAAAATAAGAAATGATTATAGAAAACAGGATGATGGGTTGTTTCTAAATAATTGAGTCATTGTGGAAGATAACAGTATGTCAGAGTCCAAACTTAATTAGCTGAGGAACATGCACATTATTTCTGTTTGCTTTTTGGAGAAATTCTAACCTATCTCTGTTCTTAGCTGCTCGTATTTGCTGTTCTTCTATCTGGTAGTCATGGTCTAGCTGTGCTTTTGTCTTTGGTTGAGTTGAAAGAACATTTAGAGTGGTCATCTGACATGTCTGGCAATTTGGTGATGCAGGAGGCCTTCAGAAGGAAGAGCAATTAAAAAAAAATGAAAAGCCCCCAGCTAGCTTATTTGCATGACACGAGTGACTCACTCAGTGATACACAAAGAACACGGGTGGTTTAGGTTAATGAATTGTTCTTTGAGTCCTGTTAGATTTTTTCCCACTGCTTCAGTAACTGCTTTCCCCACTGGTCCTCTATCTGGGTCCCCGGATTGTGAAATATTGTCATCATGCATTTCTTTTTTGTTTTCTTTTATGCTCCAGAGTTGGAACTGTGAAAGGCAGCTTCATTTATTGTTTAGTTGAATCAGAATGACTGCAGTTCCACAAACAAATTGGACTTCAGTTAGGGGTGCTTTGTCATAAATAATCTTGGAAGAGATTGGATTCTTTCTTTGCTGATATATTTTAGCCATGTGTTAAAATCAGCATCCCAAAGAGATTGATTTATTGCTAGTCTGAGTGATAGCTGAGCAGCACATGCCCGTCCTCATCCTGCTCTCTTTTGCTGTCTCTTTCCCTAAAGTATATTCAGCAATAATTTATGGTAAGGGAAACAAATATTCTATTTTCTCAATTATCCTTTTTAATTTAGCCTTCACTTCAAAACAAAATAGTTCTACAATGCACAACCCTCTCAGTAAACACTTCTTCATTATCTGGAAAGAAATCTGTTTCACAGATTGATTAAGGGCATTTTTCATAGTAGAGTCAGGGGGATCATATTTTCCAAATAGAATGTTAGGACATCTTAAAATTTCACAAATTTGTTTTCCCTACAGGCTTCAAATACCTAAACAATAATTGTGAATACCTATTTTCATTGACTGTAAAATTTTTTTTTGTCCATTTATTTTGTTTCAAGTTATTTGATGCTAGAAATCATCTGGAGACATAGAAAATCTAGTGGTTTCCTCCTTGGTGGAAAAGATATATATATATGTATATATGTATGTGTATGCATAAACATATTTATATGTGTGTGTATAAATGTAATTTGTACTTTTGTATGAAGATATTAAAAGTGAAAAACAGTATTCATTTGACTAGACATTGGTCCTTAACTATAAATGCCATAATAAGTAACACTTTGCTTTTTTGATTCATAAATGCTGTGGTCAGTTATACTCTGTCAGTAACAATCATTTCTTGTAAGTCGGATAATGGCATTAATTGGCATTAATATTTTTAATTGTTTTATTCATGCTTGATGCTTTACATGTGTTATTTAACTTGAAGCAAATATCATCTCCTTTCTTTCAGATGAGAAATTTAACATTTAGAACTGTTAAATGACTTACCCTCAAATCACACAGCTAGTAAGTTGTAGACACAGATTTTACATCTGTGTTTGTCTAGCTCCAAAGCTTGCATATTTCATCTTTGCATTCAACTTACTGTCTTCTGTAGAGATAAAGTTTTGATGAAGCTGATCGTATTTTCTATTTGATACATGATACAAAACAATGATGAGTGTGTTTAAGGTGATCTTTTTTTTTTTTTGCAAAGATCTACTTATACATTGGAATTATTTTCCACAAGTGAGGCATACCCATGGTAACTTAGAGTATATTTACAGATATTTCAGATGAATATACTCTTATTGGTCATATTTAAAAGCGTATATCATTGTCTTAGAAAATAAGATGCAAATATTAAATGTCTGTATAATTCAAACATAAAAACATAAGGTATTGTTATATTAAGGGGTTTCGAGCAAGAGTGTGTGGATAAAACTGTAGGATTGACTTGCCCCAGATGTGCTCAGGGATTACAGTTTTACCACGTGTGTTTTCGGTGCTTGATGGTTTACATTTTAAAAGCATTGAGTATTTATAAGACCTAAGGTCTGAGTAGGTCTTATATCTAATACATAGTTCACTGTGGCAGAGATTTAGGAGTGGGGATTGGGGTAGGTGATGATGTTTAATTTTTCTGACATCAGACTAACATGCTTGAAAGAGAAATTTAGCAAAGCTAATTGGAGTGACTACCAATACTATAAATTAGGTCCATAGCTTAGACCTATGAGTACTAGCCTTTATAACAGACTTGACAGCAACATAAATCTGTTAAAAAAAAAAATGGAACTATTCCTGACATGAAATAATGGGATTGTCATATAGACGACACATTGTGCAGTTTTTCCTTTTAATTACTGTTTGAGAACAAAATCAGGTTTTGCAGCTGGTCCTTCTTCATTTCCATTTGCCTTGACTAAATCTCACACCTAGGAGTTTGAAGCATGACAGACAACAGGTGTGAATCTGTACTAATAATTGGCTGTAGTTCCTGTCCTTCCTTTAAAAATTGGCTATGTTGTAAACATCTGTAATACTAATCAAGACAGCCTTTTCCCCTATGTGTTTAATGTTTTCCAAACCATGGTTAGATGCTACGTCTGAATCAAATCACAAACTCAAGTCAGGTTATTAAATTACTCTTGCTAGGAGAATAGATTTTAAAGGAATGATGAGTTTCAGTCAGTTAAGTGCAGCTGGCAAGCAGCCATTCATTATGGCATAGTGTGACATTGATTTTTGACTAGAAGAAAAGGAAACAGCAGTAACTCTGTATTCTTAAGGAAACATTCTATATTATCGATGTACTTTGTTTCCTTAAAAGCCACTACCAAAGCTTAATTCAAATTGAATTTTGATTGTACTAATAAGGAAACCTATTCATTGTTGAAGTCAAAACATTCATTATTATGAAAATAAGATGCTAATCCCAGACTATTACCTTAGCAACTATTTCTATCCCTCTTCCTTAAGGACACAAGATACAGCGTGCTTTATTATAGACAAGAGCTTTTTTTTTTTTTTTTAGCAAAAATTACAAAATACTCATAATTACCTTTAGTAGGAACACGTGGGCTGACTCATTGTGCAGATTAAAAAGACTATTGAAACAAAATCAGATGATTTGGCTCATTTTTTTTCTCCTACATTTTCTCCAGTGATTACTGCTCTCATCTACTTGCCAAATTGATGGGACTTGGCAGTAAAAAATAAGCAGTTGAAAATGTGGGAGATTAAGTTTTCTGAATTTCAGAGAGGGTCATCAGAGGGAAAGAGTACGAAAAGAGTTGGTCTTCTGGGTTGACAAGATGCATCATAAGTTGTCTGTTCTCAGTTACAGTCACCTAGACCTAATTTTAGAAACCTCACCTTAAGAGAGAGTTATTTTTATTTTCCAGATTTTGATAAATATGGTGGATTCCACAAAGAAGGTGTTTGTAATTCTTGCATGACTTGTCTTTGTCTTGTCATTAAATGTCAGAACCTTAGATTCAAATTGTATTAAAAGTATGTGAAAATTAATGGCGGAAAGTGGTACAGTGTGTCATTTGCATAAATTAGGTCATGTGGAAAGTAGGGTCTAGGATACTGAATGTTGGCTTTGAGATCTGATCATACTGAAAGCTATTCACAATAAAGTCTATTTGCGTAAGGCAAATAAGTGAGGGAGGTGGTTTCAGGACAGCAGGTAGTATTTACTCACAGCTGTAGCTTGAATAGCAAACTGGTTATAGAATAGTGTTGATTGTAATGGAGATTTGAGCCAGTCATTGTCGTTCCAATTGGCAGAGACCTGGAATGAGTCCAGATTTTCATATGAGAAAGATGTTCTAAGGCGGAGGCACTGGAAGGGCTGCTGCTACTTTGGGCTTAGTGACAAGGCTGATTCATCTTCTTCAGCTCGATCGGGAGGGGGTGTGTCTTGATCTTCTCTACTCCTCCTCCACTCTAATAATGGAAGCTACAACAACTGCAGTTACAGCAAGTACTTTGCACACATTCCAACTTAATTTTCAGAATAATTCTGAAAGATAGTTGTTGCTCTTGTTTTTACAGTTGTGAAAATTAAGATTCAGAGAATATACGGAACTTAATCACGGTCATTCAGCTCATATGTGGCACGATTTGCACTCACACTAGGTCCATCTGATCGCAAGCCCTTGATTTTTTGACGTACCATACACTATTACAAATTACCAAAAAGAAAATTTTTTTTTCCTCCATAACATGTCTATATTGATTCAACTCTCTGTTTAGCTTTTATCATTTTCTCACAGAAATATTTTACCTTTTAATAGATCCTTATCAGTCAAACCCTTCTTTTAGGTTATATGGGGTGAGGGCTGAAAAGACAGGCAACTGCTGGAATTCTGTTTCTAGACTGACCCTGGACTCAGTGCTGCCCTGTCTTATCTGTCTCTGCAAGCAAGAATGTGATACCTTCATGCCTCTCCAATCTCCCTGGCTTTTATAATATTAATTATTGAGTGTTTGCTATATATAAGACTGATATGTAGTATTAATAAATCATGAAAGAAGAAGAAAAAGAAAGGAAGGAAAAAAGAAATTTGTTGGTTTGGGGGGAAAAAAAAACCAAACTGCTGTATTTAAAATTGCTTCCTCAGGTGGCTCAGTGGTAAAATACCTGCCTGCCAAGCAGGAGACACACGTTTGATGATCCCTGGGTCAGGAATATCCCCTGGAGAAGAAAATGGCATTTCACTCCAATATTCTTGCCTGGGAAATTCCATGGGCAGTGGAGTCTGATGGGCTACAGTCCATGGTGTCACGACTTAGCAAGTGAACAACAATATTTAAAATGGATAATCAACAAAGACCTACTAATAGCACAAGAAACTCTGTTCAGTGTTATGTGGCAGCCTGGATGGCAGAAGAATTCAGGGGAGAATGCATACATGTATCTGTATGGCTAAGTCCCTTTGCTCTCCACCTGAGACTATAACAATATTGTTAATTGGCTATATTTCAATATAAAATAAAAAGTTTAAAATTATGTTTAAAAATTCATTGGTTTTTGGAAATTGAGCATTTCAGAGAAATGCTGGGGTTACCTGAGAACCTGCCTTTCCAGTCTGTTTCTGCTATGCTGGTATTACTTTCCCCTGAGCTGAGGTCTCCCCAGGTGACAGCTCCTGAGTTCATATATAGCTAAGTGATTTTTCTCTTCTTTTTTTAAAGCCCCCCAAATGAGCCAGTATGGTGAATTAACTAGGAAAGAATGTATGCATTTCTGTGAGATTTGTAAGTTATTTTTATTGGTGTTTGTGAATCCTTCAATTTGAAGATACTTTGTTCCTGACATTCTAAATTCTTTCCAGGTCCACAGAAACAAATATGCTGGCAAAAATTCTATATCCTAACTTTTCTGTAAATTTTGTAAGAATATTGAAGTGTTGTATATAAATTCACTTTTTTTCTGTCTACACTTAAAACTGTGAGAACAGTTGTAGGAATATTAGGCATTTATTCATTCGTTCCACATTTATTATTTATTTTGTATCGTGTGTGATATTAAATTTTCAGGAGTGAGGAAATGATTTTGTTTAGTCGAGGATTTTATTTTTTTTAGTTTTTCTCCCTGTTTTCCATTTTGAATTGTTTTAAAATTCAAATTGACTTCCTAGAGGGCACTCTGAAATCTGGCAGTATTCCCTATTGAAAAATCACCATGCTTGACAGTTATATCCTATGATACTGAGTGAGAAATTCTCAGAGAAGTATCTCACTTATTTTCAAAGTGTCTCCACTTAAAGAACTTTTAAATGAACATTGTAATGCATATTTATTTGTGGTCTCTGACTTTATTTTACTCATCTACTCAGTCATCTTGGATTCATTTGTTTTCACTTAATAAATATTTACTAAGCCCCTAAAATATGTGTTGCTCTTGAAACATAAAATTGACGTGAATATTTCCCTTATGACTCTTATATTGTGTTAGGGAAGCCAGATTAAACAAAGAAGCACAGTAAGTGACAGTTTTTACATGCATGCATGTTCAGTCATGTCCAACTCTTTGTGACCTGTGGACTGCAGCCAGCGAGGCTCCTCTGTCCATGGGATTGTCCAGGCAAGAATACTGGAGTAGGCTGACATTTCCTACTCCGGGAAAGATGACAACTGGCGTGAGGAAAAGAACAGTTCACGATGAGAGAGGCAGCAAGCAGGGAGGGCTTGCTTAATATTCCCCTACGTGGGGAATATTAAGAAAACTGAGCAGAGACCTGATGGATGCTTAAGAGTTATTTAGCTTCATAGAGATTTAGAAGAAAGCCTATGTAAATTCAGTTAGCTGCCTGTATTCACAGATTTTTATATCTGGGGATAAGGAAGGACTACTGTACTGTCATTTTATATACAGGTACTGGACTTGAGATTTGCAGATTTTATTAACCATGAAGATTCTAGAAGCAATCTGCAGCTGATATTGTGGAGCACTGTATCCTAAGGTATGTATGGATGTGAGAGTTGGACTATAAAGAAAGCTGAGCGCCAAAGGATTGATGCTTTGAAACTGTGGTGTTGGAGAAGACTCTTGAGAGTCCCTTGGACTGCAAGGAGATCCAACCAGTCCATCCTAAAGGAGATCAGTCCTGGGCGTTCATTGGAAAGACTGATGTTGAAGCTGAAACTCCAATACTTTGGCCACTTCATGGGAAGAGCTGACTCATTGGAAAAGACCCTGATGCTGGGAGGGATTGGGGGCAGGAGGAGAAGGGGACGACAGAGGATGAGATGGTTGGATAGCATCACTGACTCAATGGACATCGGTTTGAGTAAATTCTGGGAGTTGGTGATGGACAGGGAGGCCTGGCATGCTGCAGTCCATGGAGTTGCAATGAGTCGGACATGACTGAGTGACTGAACTGAACTAAACTGTACCCTAAGGAGGGAAAGAACTGGACTTTTTGGAAGAACCAAAGACCTACGTGACAGTTAAGAATAAAGGTTAAATTTACAAAATATAAGCTTTGCCATTTGATTTTCATCTGTAAGTATGAAGTTTACTAAGGTTTTATGCAGAAAAGCTTAAAAAAGCTTGGGCTTCCCAGAAGGTGCTAGTGTAGGTTTGCCATTTCAGGTTAGTCATAAGAGACACCAGTCGGATCCCTGGATCTGTAAGTTCCTCTGGAGGAGGCATGGCAACCCACTCCACTATTCTTATCTGGAGAATCCTATGGGCAGAGGAGCCTGCTGGGCTACAGTCCATGGGGTTGCAAGAGTCAGACATGACTGAGCGACTAACACTTTCACTTTTAAACATCAGAATAATTTACCTTAACCATTTGAAAAATGGAGACAGGTAGTATTAGGTTAGTTATCAGTTTTTAAATACTTGGAAAGATAGACCAAGTACTTTTATTGTTGTAAGAGTTGTGAACAATTTTTGGTTTTGTTTTATAAGTATTTTTGCTTTTTTTGTGTATGTATACACATACACTGCTTACTTAGCTGCTTTTCTTTTAAAAAGATATTTCTTATATTATTTATTAAAGTGTTTAGGAAGATATTAAAATGATTTATTTACCTACCATATTATCGTCATAAAGGCAGGGTGGAGATAATTTCCACTTTTGATTTACTGAGTTATCATATTGCAAACGAAGAAGGCGATGGCACCCCACTCCAGTACTCTTGCCTGGAAAATCCTATGGATGGAGGAGCCTGGTGGGCTGCAGTCCATGGGGTTGCGAAGAGTTGGATACGACTGAGCGACTTTACTTTTACTTTTCACTCTCATGCATTGGAGAAGGAAATGGCAACCCATTGCAGTGTTCTTGCCTGGAGAATCCCAGGGACCGGGGAACCTGATGGGCTGCCGTCTATGGGGTCGCACAGAGTCGGACACGACTGAAGCGACTTAGCAGCATCAGCAGTAGCATATTGCAAAATGAAAACCCAAAGTCTTCTTCCAAATTACTGTTTTAAACTGCTAAAGTAAAACAAAAGAACAAAAGACACATTAACCTCTGCCTTTGTAGGTGTGCGTAAATGTGATTCTTTCAGGGATAGTGTGATCCTTGAACAGAGTAAACTAAATATTTTAATCAAAGAGCTTCTGGAAGTGAGTGTATATTGTAACTTGTTTATTGTGTTTTGTATGTCATTACCCCAAATTATTAACTGCCTTTTTGTGATATTTATTATTATTATAAAAGATTCCAGTTGCATTCATTTGTTAAACTAACTCCTCTTAAGTTCTGCTTTGTGGTCCCAAGTGTGGTCTTGAGAATGAATGTTTTTGTCCCTCAAGGTTACTTGAAATTCTTTGTTGCTTGGGTTTAAATTTTTAAATTTAAATATATTCAGTATTTTGTTTATTCCTTCCAAGGACTTCTCTTGTGGCTCAGCTGGTAAAGAATCCATCTGAAATGCTGAATTGCGGGAGATCTGGTTCAACCCCTGGGTTGGGAACATCCCCTGGAGAAGGGAATAGCTACCCACTCCAGTATTGTGGCCTGGAGAATTCCATAAACTGTACGGTCCATGGGTTCGCCAAGAGTCGGACACGACTGAGCAACTTTCACTTTCACTTTATTCCTTCCAAACTCCAGTATATTACTAGGTGACTAATCTGATAAACTGGTGAAGGAGAATACATTTGCTAATTAATGTTTAATGTCTTGTATCTTAATTAACACTACTTTAAAACCAAAGGAATAACAAATGCAATAGAGTATTATTATGAATTGAACTTAAGATCTCTAGAATATATACATATTTCATAACTTTTTCTTAATTCTTATTTCTTAAGTACTGTTTTACGCTAGACATATTATCGTAAAAATGGCATTTTTGCCACTCTGCTATTCTATCTGATTGCTATGCCAGATTTCTTATCTGAACTCCAGGCTTCATTTAATTATCTGTCTGACATCTCCACTTGTCTATCTCAAGGGCACCTCAGACTCAGCATGCTCTAGACTGAACCAGCTTCTCTGCCAGTGTTTACTTAGTGAAGAACAGCCACAACACATCCAGTTGTATAAGAGCCATGTCTCAAACTTATCCTTGAAACCTTTTGCTACCTCATTCCTCATGTTGCTTCTACCACAGAGTCCTATTGGTCTTATGTTCATCCACTGCCGTCCATTTCCTGTGACAGCATCTGAGTCCTGGAAGACTACAAGCGTTGATTAACCAGGGTCTCTGCATCTACTCAGCTTCATATAACCTTCTGCCCCACTTCATCCAAAGTGATCTTTTGAAAATTCAATTTTACTCCCATGTGAATAGCCCTCATTATCTTCATTGATTTTTAAGATGGAGACCGTAGTTATTAATGTTGCCTAAATGTCCCCACAAGGTCTGTTACCTGCCTCCTCTCCACCCTTGCCTCCCATTTTCACGTACCATTTTAAATAAAATAATGCATGCAAAACCCCTGTATTCTGTAAAACAAGCAAACAAAAGAAAAAGAAAACAAATAAACTGAACAAATATGAATCTGCGCTCCAAATGAAAAATCACTACATCTCCCTGTGGGTGCCTCTTCACTATCTTTATTATCATTATGTCTGCCTGCTGAGATGTAGACACTATCCTGAAGGTTCTCTTTTTATATACTTTTGCTTAAAAAAAAAAAATAGTATGATCAGAGTGAGAGATTGATTTTCCTTAGAGATTTCCCTTACCAGAGTACACTAAAACTGTCTTGTTACTGGGTCTGCTTGTATGACCACTGAAGGTGTCCTCAAGAGTTGGTTCCTATGTAACCTGGGGTAAAAGTCTTTTTTCAGGTTCCTCTGCTTACTTGACTGTTGATATTCCATTTTCATTGTTTATTTTTGCTCCTTGGTGACCTCTTCTTTTTTCCTTCTCCCAATCCCTGCCCATGATAGGGATTCTGTGCATTTTGTTGCTTTTGTCAGATCTCACCTGCTTTCTGTTGAGGTCCAGCCATTCTTTACTCTCAACCCAAGCATTTCTTTAAATAAAGCCTTCTTTGTCCCCTATCTTCAGTTACCCCAAGCCCAGGTTCGTGTAATTTGTTACAGATATTGCTAGCTCTGCATTTCTTTTCTTTGGATCATACCTTATTTCGTAATTGCATACTTAGTAACTTGTTTTATTACTATTTGTCTGTCTTTCTCTTAACCATTAACTAAACTGAGAAAGAGATATGATATAGCATTATAGTATCTTCAGGTCTCAACCCAGAGCTTGGCATCTGAGTATTTGGTGAAAAAAATGTGTGGAAATCAATGGATATATGTAACACTACTTCAGCCTGAAGTTTTCTATGAAACAGAGCTAGCATTGTCCCATATCCATTTTCTTTGAAGATAAACTATGAAGTTTAAGGTTTCTTGAAATTATACAACACTTTTATGAATATATTAACAGTATTATCAAAACTGCTTTTAAAATAAGTACTTCATCTTATTGACCTTCCTTCTGAATTTTTTTTTTTTTTCATTATTCCTCAAATCCCTGTGTGGTTTAGAGTATAGAGGAACTTGCTAATGTTTAAGTTCATATCAGACCTCAGTAGATGCTTGTAAAGTGAAGAAGTGAATTATTTACAAACAGGAAAGTATCCTTCATGTGTATTAAATTGGTTGTAGAATGATTCATTGATGAGGATTACTGAGCACCAGGTACTACTCCATTTTCATCATCAAAACAGATGCCTTCAGCACTACTTTCTCTTTTCTTTGCCATTGTAAATAAAGGTCTTGGTGCCCCATTTAACTTTTTTTTTTTTTTGCTTTCTATTTGGTGAAGTCCAAAGATATCGTTTGTGGTTATGGTTAGAAATTTATTGAAACATGAAAATCCCTGTTGTTCCATAGAAGTCAAAATAAACTATATGCTAGCCCAACCCACACTGTCTAGGGTGCTTCTTGAAATTACATCTAGAAAAAGTGTAATGCAGAGATTTCTACCAAAGCATGCATAATCTTCAGTTCTGTACACTTGGGCTTTTTCTGAGCATTTTTGGAAATGTAGCATTTCCTTCTCATTTAGACGTAGTAAATGAAAAAATATGTCTAATTGAACCTTATCAAACGTTTGTCTTTAAAATGCAAAAGCCTAGTACACCCTAATGGCATGGAGTGTTTAATATATACAATAATTCTTTGTCGCTTTTAGTCAAACACATTGGAAATTCCTCACTAAATCTAATTTTATCCCTTGTTGAGGTCATTCTCCATGATAAGTTAGGCACTTAAATGACACATATTAACCTAGAAAGATGGAAGATGGCTGGGAGGGGAATGGGGAAGTGGTGTGGGAGCATTTGGAATATGTGTACCTTGTTCTGCAGAATCTTCTCTATAAGAAGGCAGGGAGGATTTCAACTCTTAAGAAAAAGTAGTTTTCTTGATCACCTGATGATAATTTTCATACCCAGAGCTGATTAAATCATAATTGGTACATATGTATCACTATCCTAACCCATAGATAACATGCTTTTAATAATTTCAGTATTTCGAATACGAACTACTAGGTATAAGATAAATAGATATAAAATGAATAATATTGTAAGTCAACTGTCTTCTACAATATAAAAAGGGAAAGGATTTTTACAAAATAATGTTTCAGTATTTCCTTGGAAACAGAAGTTGAGGACTGTTTAAATCAATCACTTTTAAAGGAATTAAACATGTAATTATTAAGAATTGATTTTGTTTCCATTGAAGTATATCTGTCATCAGTTTGGAGAGAAATTTTTTTTGTGATAAATGTGATTAAGTAGAAGAACTGAAGCACTGTTGGTGTGTTGGTAAATTGTTAGTGTCAGATATATGACACATCAGGGCTTCGTGCGATGTTGTGTGTGTGTATGTGCTCAGTAATATCTGACTCTCTGTGACCCCATAGACTGTAGCCTGCCAGCTCCTCTGTCCATGGAATTTGCAAGGCAAGAATAGTGGAATGGGTTGCCATTTCCTTCTCCATGGGATCTTCCCAACCCAGGTATTGAACCCACTTCTCTTAGGTCTCCTGCATTGGCAGGTGGGTTCTTTTCTGTCTGAGCCAGTGGGGAAGCCCACAGGTTATATTAATAATAGGTCATTAAAAGAAAAGCCAGTATTGCTAGTGCTCGTTGATTTACCTGTGCTGTACGTTAATGCATACTCTTATGTCTTGGTCATTTATGAAAGGCATAAACTATTTTACCTTTTGCCTTCCATATATTTATTGCTATTTTTTACAATATAATAAAATGCCTCTTTCCTAAAATGGCTGAGGTCCTTTGTTAAATTTCTTTTTAAAAATTGATTTCAGTAAGAGCAGAGGCTATATTTAATTGTAGTCTTCCTTTTGTAAATAAATAGAAAATGTTTATGCATTTTGGACAAAATCTTAGTGGCAGGAATGCTGTCTTTGCTCAAGTTAAGAAGTCTCATACAAAACTTCTGAACTTGCCCAATATATGGTCATTTCTGGGGATGAATACAGCTGTAAACGTCAACTTGTTCCCCAGTCCTCTGCACTTCCAACACATACTTGAGAGATGACCTGAGGGACTGTGTTGGTCTTGGTCATTTTAGTCCCCACAATCAGGAAGCTACCCTGATATTTGTGCTTGGAGCTCCATGATGCCTGGCATTTCGAAGATATTTCTAGATCAAGACCTTTTTGCCTTTTTTTTTTTTTTCCCTCACCATAAAAGGTAAGTTCTTTTTGTGGAGTTTGATTTTTTTTTTTAATGATAATGATACAAATTGATTGAAATACATTAATGCAGCTAACTGCATTATGTACTCTGATGCTAGACCCATGCTGTATCCTGGCACATGTCCCAAATGCTCCTGTCCTCACCTTGACAGCTTTTTAGTTCTGTGACTTTATTTATATGCTGGCATCATGCAGCTGATACTTAGTCTTAAATTCAGGAGAAGAGAATTATTTTGTGTTCAAGAAACTTTAAAAAAGTAAAGTTCAAAGGTGAAGCTATTTCAATAACAGATCATCTCTTAATGAGAGGATTCTTGGTTAGCCCAACTAAAGTCCATCCTGATGCTATTTCTGAGAGATTTCTGTGTCCTAGGGCTGTGTTTCCATAGAAGCGGTTTAGAAATCACTTTATGCTTGTCATGTTAGGCTCTCTAACAAAAACAACTAATAAAACAGATTAATAGTAGAAGGAAATTTTCAAATATCATTCCAAACTATTGTTTCATTTGAACTGTTATAAATAATAATCTGGGTTAATTTTAAAATGGGCTACCTACCATGTGATTTTTTTTTCTCTCATATGTCCTACAATTCTGCCTATAAGAGTGCTTTATTGATAACATTTAAGCATAAAAATTATAGAAAAAGCAAGAGAGTTCCAGCAAAACATCTACTTCTGCTTTTTTGACTATACCAAAGCCTTTATTGACTACATTAAATTCTTTGACTGTGTGGATCACAACAAACTATGGAAAATTCTGAAAGAGATGGGAATACCAGACCACCTTATCTGCCTCCTGACAAATCTGTATGCAGATCAAGAAGCAACAGTTACATCTGGACATGGAACAGTAGACTGGTTCCAAATCGGGAAAGGAGTATGTTCAGGCTGTATATTGTCACCCTGCATATTTAACTTAGATGCAGAATACATCATTCGAAATGTTGGGCTGGACAAAGTACAAACTGGGTTGCCGGGAGAAATACCAATAACCTCAGATATGCAGATGACACCACCCTTATGGCAGAAAGCGAAGAAGAGGAACTAAAGAGCCTCTTGATGAAAGTGAAAGAGGAGAGTGAAAAAGTTGACTTAAAACTCAACATTCAGAAAACTAAGATCATGGCATCCGGTCCCATCACTTCATGGCAAATAGATGGGGAAACAATGGAAACAGTGACAGACTTCATTTTTGAGGGCTCCAAAATCATTGAAGATGGAGATTGCAGCCATAAAATTAAAAGATGCTTGCTCCTTGGAAGAAAAGCTATGACCAACCTAGACAGCATATTAAAAAGCAGAGACATTAGTTTGACAACCAAGGTCTGTCTAGTCAAACCTATGGTTTTTCCAGTAGTTGTATATGAATGTGAGAGTTGGACTGTAAAGAAAGCTGAGCACCAAAGAATTGATGATTTTGAACTGTGGTGCTGGAGAAGACTCTCTGAGAATCCCTTGGACTGCAAGGAGATCCAACCATCAATCCTAAAGGAAATCAGTCCTGAATATTCATTGGAAGGACTGATGCTGAAGCTGAAGTTCCAATACTGTGGCCACCTGATGCGAAGAACTGACTCATTTGAAGAGACCAATGCTGGGAAAGATTGAAGTGGGAGGAGAAGGGGACGACAGAAGATGAGATGGTTGGATGACAGCACCGACTCGATGGACATGAGTTTGGGTAAGCTTCGGGAGATGGTGATGGACAGGGAAGCCTGGCGTGCTGCAGTCCAGGGGGTCACAAAGAGTCAGACACGACTGAGTGACTGAACTGAACTGAAACATAAAGAGATATAAGATGACAAACATGCATAGTCATGATCAGATGTGTGTTATATGCTTGAAGTATTAAAAGTGATGTATTCCTGACTTAAGCACAGTTATCAGAACAGTCTTATTGAAGGTCTCTACCCAGTTTTTGTCTCTTTAGATATTGACTTTATAGACACATACATGCCTGGAACTCTTTTCTCCCACTGTCCTTTGAGACTGGCAAAGGAAATTGTTGGTAGATAACAGTTTTGTTCAGAACAGGTTTCTATGATGTGTGTTTTCTCTTGGGTGCTTAAAAAAAAAAAGAAAGAAAGAAACTGGCTCTTAAGGTAAGCCTAAAACAGAATAGGTGGAAAATGTGTAATATATCCTACCCACTTTCTTCTTTGCGTATTGATTTTTAGGGAATTGTGTGTTGCCCAGAGTCGAAGTTTGTGGTCTCTTTATGTAATGATTTAGGGAGTAATTGAAATGTAGATAAAAGGGAAGAGGATAAAAACACATGTTAATGGAATAATGCAGAAGAGTGTGAGAAAATGCATATTGGTCTAGATGGAATACTGCCGAGAAGGAAATGGCAGTGTGGGTACTTACACTGTGAAACTGGCTGTACCGTCTAGAGTACTGCTCTCTGTGCTGTCAGCGCCAGAGAGAGATGTCTGGAACCTTTGAATGTTGCCTGCTCACCTCACCTCTCCCTGGTCAGTCCTTCCCCTGCCTTTTTTTCCATGTCAGTATTTTCTGGGTGCTCATTCACCTTCTTATCCATCACCTTCCTTTTTATCCTGATCCTTCGCATTTCATTAGGGAAATCAGTGCAGGAGTCAACTTCTCACTGGACATTGGTATTGTTTTCAGTCATTTCCTCTTCACTGATTATTATCTTGACCTACATTTTGCTCATATGGTTCTATGTACTTCGATTCCTTCTGTCCCATCACAGGACTGTTCTAGTATTTCCTTTTCCTTGTAGCCTGTTTTCTAAAAGAATGTTTTAATGTCGAGGACTCAGAAATGTTGCATGTGAAAAAAATGAACCAAAGACCATAACCAGAATTTTGTTGTTGTTGTTGTTGGCAGAATTATACTTTCTCCTTTCCTAATTCATTCACTTTATATTTAGCTAGAATTATGTTGATAGAAAATGAAGTTGTACACTAACCTTTTTATTACTGTGGTAATCAAGTTGATTATCATATACCAGGAATTCAAAGAGCAGCATTGATCAAATAAGTAAATGGCTTTTAACTAGCTGTTTGATGTTGGATTCTCTAGAAGCTACACTAGAATCTACACCAGAATCTACTAGGATCCACACTAGAATTATCTAGAATGCTACACTGAGGATTTATTTACAAATAATAAAGTGAGAGAAGAGTTAGGAAGTAATAAATGGGAAAGGGCAGGACAGGGAAAGGAAAGAAGAGATGTGATTTCAGGCAAAGTCTCTCTAATTGCAACTGAAGTTTAAAATTTTGTGGGAGTTTCTGTAGTATGAGTTATGTTACTGTTTCAACCCAACTTAAATGAACTGGACATTTATACTTCTATAGTTGTCAAACACTGACAAAAGACCACAGGACTAGAGGATAAGGGAGGGTGGATGCTTGCCACAATTGGACAAAAGGGGTCTAGTTAACCTTAGGACAGAACATCATCTATGAGTGCTCTTTTTTGAAGCAAAATTACACTGAAGTGTGAGAGGTGCAATATGTACTATAATGTGCACAAGTCTTGTTGAAGAATCATGTGATAGAATTGGATAATTTCTTCTCTTTCCACTCCGTCACTCAACTCCATTCTAAATCTACATCATTTTCTATGTTTTGGTTTTAGCCCGCTTCATTGATTGGAGAAGTGAGTCAGGAATATTTTCATAAGACATGGACATTCTTATTTAGTTCTGCACTGAAATTCAACAAGTGATACTTTCTTAAGGATTATTCATAAACATTTTAATGAACTTTTTGTACCTGGTTTTAAAATCCATTGATCTATCATGTACTTTGAACAGTTACTTTACCCAGGCATAATACTGTAATGTCATTTATTGGTCATTTAGAAAATATTCATTCACTGAGTTCTGTAGATTTTCCAGATGTTGATGCACTTCATTACACAGCATAAACAAATCCCATTTTTTAATATCACCACCAATCTAATCAGAAAATATAGCACTGGGAAGCTGTTAACGCTCTCAGAGGCTATTAGAAATTTTTCAAACTTCTAACTTCTGCTTGAAAGCCTTAATGTTATTACTGACAATGAATATTCTCAGTTGTTTTCCTTGAAGCAACAGTATTACCTCTCTGTTGATCACTCAGTTGTGTCCAGCTGTTTGCAATCCCACAGACTGTAGCCCACTAGGCTCCTCTGTCCATTGAATTCTCCAGGCAAGAATACTGGAGTAGGTAGCCATGCCCTTGTCCAGGTGATCTTCCTAACCCAGGGATCGAACCTGGGTCTCCCTCATTTCAGGCAGATTCTTTACCAAAAATGTCTGCCCAAAACCCAAGCCTGAAAAATTGTAGTCTGTCAGTCAGTTGTTCCTTCAAGTGAAAATGATGCTATATGAAAAATGGCTAGTTCAGTTGACAGTTAAAGCACACACACGCACGTAAGTGTACTGTTCCTTAAAACGCCTCTTACCGTTTAGTATGCAGCAATTGCTTTCTGTTTACTTGCCATTTTATCACACAGAATAAAAAAAAATTTGAGTCAAGGGTTTATATATAATATAATTAAGTTTTTTTTTAATTGCTTCATCAGGGACATTCTTAGACAAACATTTGTTATAAAACTTGCTAGTATGTGACAGTGAAGAGTATAAAGATGACTAATACTGTTTGATATCCTGGCCGTGATTTGTGATAAGGCACCAGCGATTTCTCCATCAGTGCTTTTTCACTATCGGTGCAAGTTTCCACACAGCAAAGAAGGCAAATGGCATCGTAGTGTTATTATGAAAATAATTTTGCCATCGTGAATTCCAGGAAGGTTCTGAGGGACCCTAGGTATCCACTGAATATACTTTATAAACCACCGCTTTGAAGAAAGCAAACATTCTTGGCACTTTCCATCTTGCCACCCACTTTCAGCTCGTGCAATCACCAATTAATTCAGTCTCTAAATAATTTTGGAAGGAAGTACTTCAGTCACCTTCCTTCATCTTCCTTGTATAATCCTACTCTGAACAGAGCTCCATTATGATATCTTTATGATGTAACAGTTATTTATATTTTCTTGGATATTTTCTTGCAGCAGATCTACTCACTCACATACAAACCATAGTTTCCAGAAACTACCAAATTAATATTCCTTGTCTGTTTCTGAGAATTTTATTGTATTCATTTTGTGAGGATATTTTTTGACTCTGAAAGGATCAGAATAATGACAGTCACACTTTGTGGTTTTTGAATGCTTTATCGTTCACAAAGCACTTCTGCATGTGTCATCTCTTTCAGGCCTCACACCAATACTGTGAGGTTGGCAGGACATTGTCATTATCTCTGTGTGAGTAATCCCAGGTTGAGAGAGGGGATGTGTGTTGCTTAAGGCCACAAGGAATGAGTGGCAGAACAAAACTGAGATGCTCTATTTTCAATCTCCAGTTTCCTCCACTGTAGAGCCCTGTTTCTTTTCTTGTAATAATTTAAAGTACATTTCATACTTTTTCCCCTGGTCTATGCAGCACATTTCTGTTAGCATTTCATATCATACGATGCCTGCACAGGCTGTTAACTTTGATAAAAATACTGTGCAGCTAAAGAAATGACCACGACCCGTAGGCTCTGTGATCTCAATGAAGGCCCGATGCTGCTCAGAATTCTGTTGTAACCATGAAGGGTAATACCTTTTTAGCCGTAATAAATATCATCCAACCCAGGTATGAATTTTCCAGCTTCAAGGAGAACTGTAGAAAACAACTTAAGTAAACTCTACAGCCAATGTGAGGCAGAACAAGAAGAGAACAAAGATTTGCTGAGTAGTTAAACGTATTAGAAAATCAAGTTGACTGACTAATCTATAACCATATGATGGGATTTGTAATACAAAAGGCTGAAGTACTGTGAATTAATGAAAAAGTGTTTTGATGAGTTTACAGTGGCAAAGAGTGTTTGCATATTATAGAAATTAATTAAACATTAGTTTATTATATTTTATTGTGGCCAAAGGTTCTCCTTCGTGTCCAAGAAGATTGAACTGAGCTTCTCTGCATTTACTTTGTTTAATTAGAACTTTTAAAATGTTTAAACAAAATTTGTTAGGTAATATTTTTGAAACACTGAAAATGATAGACAATGATAATATGTATCCATATAGTCACTATCTAAATTTCTCATAGTTTAGCATTTTGGTTTGCTTCTTCTCTTACAGAAATAAAATACTGTGAGGCAATTGAAGCTTGGTGTGTAGCCTTCCTAGTTTACACTGGTCACTCCCCAAGGTTAATTATTATGTAGAATTTACTATTCAGTTTTCATCATGCTTGTTTTTATATATAGGTACATATATTTGCACTGATAAATCTCTAGTACTTTTTATGTTTTAATACTTTACAAAATTTGGTATCATTGTATATCATTTGACAATAAACAGTTTTTCACATCAACATTGCTTTTAGGATTATCCGTCTTAACATATGTAGCTCTGATTGAAGTATTCAATGCACAGTGTTTATTAATGACTATGCTGTAATTCATGACTCCCTGGTGCCACAGATGGTAAAGAATCTGCTTGCAATGCATAAGACTGGTTCAATTCCTGGGTGGGGAACATCTCCTGGAGGAGTGATGGCAACCCCCTCCAGTATTCTTGTTGGGAAATCCTATGGACAGAGGAGCCTGGCAGGCTATAGTCCTTGGGATCGCATGGAGTCAGACATGACTGAGCAACTAACACTTTTGCTTTCATGTTTACATTCTATTTTTGATGACAATTTGACTGCTTCCAATTCTTGCTATAAGAAACAAAGTCACAAGAAACATTCTTACATATATTTCCTTGTGCACATGGTTAAGAGTTTCTTTAAGATATATAGTAGAATTGCCTTATAGTCTGCTCAATATGCTTCTTCAGCTTTGTTAAGTCCTACTGCCAAATTATTTTCTTTCTTTTTTTTTAAATTGTAAAGATCAGATTTTACTTTTTATTTTGAAACACTTTTTACTTATAGAAAAGTTGTATGGTAGTACAAAGAATGCTCAGAAACCATTTACACAGATTTAAGAAATTAATTTTTTTGCCCAGATCTTAACACTTTGTCTTTCTATTTTGTGTGTGTGTGTTCGTGTGTGTATAAAGTATTGTTTTTCTCACCAGAACCATTTGAGAATTAGGTTGCTTTGATCATATCTCTTCACCCTTTAATACTTAAGCATGTCTTTCCTAGAACTGAGAACGTTCTCTTACATAACTACAGTACAGTTTTCAACTTTAACACTGAAAATACTCATGTCCTTATTGTAGTGTTGTCAGTTGTCCCAATAATATCCTTATAGAAGTTTTTATTTCCCCTAGTCAAGGATGACATCGTGTTAACCCATCACATCTCTTCAGGCTTTTTAAATATGGATGATTCTTTAGCCTTTGTTTTTGGGACATTGATATATGTAAAGAAGAGAGGAAGTTAAGTGTTTCTCAGTTTGTGTGTATCTAGTGTTTTCTCTGGAGAAGGCAGTGGCACCCCACTCCAATACTCTTGCATGGAAAATCCCATGGATGGAGGATCCTGGTAGGCTGCAGTCCATGGGGTCGCTAAGAGTCAGACACGACTGAGCGACTTCACTTTCACTTTTCACTTTCATGCATTGGAGAAGGAAATGGCAACCCACTCCAGTGTTCTTGCCTGGAGAATCCCAGGGACGAGGGAGCCTGGTGGGCTGCCGTCTCTGGGGTCGCACAGAGTTGGACACGACTGAAGCGATTTAGCTGCAGCAGCAGTATTTTCTCATGATTAGATTCAGATTATATGCACTTTTGGCTGAGAAAAAACTAATATTTTAGTGATGACCTATCCTTCTCAAGGATTATTTATTAGCATTGATAGCGTTAATCATTTTGGAATGCATTTACATATTTTAATTGACTAAAATTCTTAACTGTGTTATATATATATATCCAGTCATATCCAACTCTTCACAACCTCATGGACTGTAGCGTGCTAGGCCTACCTGTTCCTCACCATCTCCTGAAGTTTGCCCAAGTTCACATCCATTGCATCAGTGATACCATCCAGCTATCTAAGCCTCTGTTGCCCTCTTCTCCTTCTGTCCTCAATCTTTCCTAGCATAAGAGTCTTTTCCAATGAGTCAGCTGTTTGCATCAGGTGTCCAAAATGTTGGAGCTTCAGCATCAGTCCTTTCAATGAATATTCAGGGTTGATTCCCTTTAAGATTGGCTGGTTTGATCTCCTTGCTGTCCAAGAGACTCTAAAAAGTCTTCTCCAGCACCAGTTTGAAGGCATCAATTTTTCGGCACTCTGCCGTCTTTATGGTCCAGCTCTCACAACGATATTTTACTACTGGAAAGACCATAGCTTTGACTGTATGGACCTTTGTTGGCAAAGTGATGTCTCTGCTTTTCAACACACTGTCTAGGTTTGTCATAGCTTTCCTGCCAACAAGCAATCATCTTCTAATTTCATGTCTGCAGTCACCATCCACAGTGATTTTAGAGCCTAAGGAGAGGAAATCTGTCACTACTTCCACTTTTTCCCCTTCTATTTACCAAGAAGTGATGGGGCTGGATGCCATGATCTTAGTTTTTTTAATATTTAGTCTTTAGCCAGCTTTTTCATTCTTCTCTTTCACCCTCATCAAGAGGTTCTTTAGTTCCTCTTTGCTTTCTGCCATTAGAGTGTTATCATCCACATATCTGAGGTTGTTGATGTTTCTCCCACCAATCTTGATTCCAGCTTGTAACTCATCCAGTCCAGCATTTGCTACTTTCCCATCTATGAATAGCACTTTATGACAGGCTGAACTAAACAAATATACAGTGTTACGCAGCTGCTAATACAGTCACCTTTGTGGTAATGTTTGATAGTCTCAAGCCTGTGAAGCACATTATCATGTAGGCATTTTAAATATAAAGCTTTAATAAGAATAGGAAAACCACTTTAAAACAATGTTGAGTTGCATATAAATTATTCTTCTATACTTTAATTTTTAATAAAAATTAAAGGCATTGTTGACATTATTTTATTATTTGGTTCAAGAGTCATTCAATTTCTCTTCCATATTTACTTTTCTCCTTTGGAAATTAATAAGTAAAGGGAAATACCTTGAGATGTTTTAAATATCCTGTTTATAATAAAACCTTTTCCCTTAGATTTAGCATCCATTGATGGTGCTTGCCTAAATCAGGTTTTACTACTGTAGTTGGAAAACTGTGATTTTATAACTTCATTACTCCTTTGTTCTTTCAATATATAGTGACTTAGATATTCAGTTGAACTTGAAGAAATACTTGTGAGCATAAATTCATAGTCTAAATATTAGATTCAGGATTTATTTTGTTAAATTTCTTTTCTTATTAGCCAGGAAAAGAAATTCCTGTTGGTTGGCTTTTGAGAAGAGAAGTTAAAATGGTATTCCTGTTGCCTAAATCAATCGAGAACTAGTCTGAAATCACTTATTGATTAGTTTATACCTCATTCACTTCTATTAAGGATTAGAGAAAGCTTTTCAAATTAAACACAATAAAACAGGACAAAAAAGTTAAAAATCATGATTAACTTGGTGGTACCATTTCATCTTGATAGTTGAATATTGCATTCAGGTCCTAGAAAATCAGCAGCTAAACCAGAGAGACAACCATGTTGAATTAGACATGATTTCTTTGTTTCATAGGACAAAGAATCCTATAAGTGCTTAATAAAATATATTTAAGCAAGAATAGAAGCTCACTTAATTCAAATAGCTTATAACTTAATTGCATGACATCAAGAGGGCTAATTTTGTGCTAAGTCAACTCTTTTTATTGAAAATTTATGCACTGGTAAAAACAATAGCTCCAACCAGTGCAGACTTACTTAGAACTTTATTTACAATTTAGGGTCACAGGTCTCAATTTCCAGAGATTGTGGTTCATTAGGTCTTAGGAAGAGCCTGGGAACATCACAGGTGATCTTTGGATCACACTTTGAGAAAGAGTATCTCAAACAAAAACACAAAATTTGTAATTTTATTGTGATCAGGTCAGTATTGCAGACTTTATAAAGTCAAAGTATTAGTCACGTCCAACTCTTTGCAACCCCATGGATTATAGCCTGCCAGCCTCCTCAGTTCATGGAATTCTCCAGGCAAGAATACAGGAGTAGGTAGCCATTCCCTTTTCCAGGGAATCTTCCTGACCTAGGGATCAAGCCTAGAGTTTATAAAGAGGCTTGTAAAATTCTTCCAGTAATCTCATATTTAAAGTATAATAACTTTTAGAAATTCTTGTTAAAAGTAACAGGGTAGTTAATAAACAGCTAAATATTAATAACTGAACTGAACTATTAGAACATAGATTATAGTTGATTTAGTAAGTCAGGGGTCTAGTCTTTTCCATTCCAGCCCAATACCCATGCTTATTAGTATTTTTATAACCTCCTTAGTTTTTCATTAGTTTATTAACTTAATTAGTTTCAGTGGCTCAGCATAGATGACTTTTTAACTTGTGTACATATTCCAAGTTATAAAAATGTTGTTATTTCAACTTTTAAAAAGAAGCTTATTTTTTTTAAAAATTCATTATTTTGTATTAGAAGAGACAGGCCACCAGTTTCTAAGATTTATTATTCTTTTGCAATAACTTGCTTTAGCCAAGGGCCCAGATTTCAAGAACTGTTCATAGGAAAGTAATTTCCAGTGGTGTCATTGCTAACTAAGTAAATGACTTTGACATACATAGCTCTGGCCTACAACTGGCCAGCCTGAAATAATTAATCAGAAACAACAACTATTTTAGTAACACTGAATTCCATCCTTACAGTTTATGAAGTAGGTTAATTGGAGATCTTCTGTCAGTAGAGACTTTCACAATGGCTGTTGGGTTAATAAAAATATCTTAAATCTAACTGAATGTGTAAGCCTTGGATGGGTCTGTGATTTCTCTTAAGACTGTATGGGAGACATTTTATTTGTTGCCTGGGATTTATTGCTGCAGTTCTCTTGAACACTATAGGAGAAGCAACTGATAAAAGTTCTGAAACTATACTGAAACTTTGCCTCTTTGTTTTATTAAATGTAGCAAATATAACATTCAGTAGCACTGCTACATGCATCCTTGATTTGCAGCTCTTTCAAACAGAAGATGCTTATTTTCACAAGAAATGTGAAACAAGGATTGAATAGCTTCAAAGTGTATGTACAGAAATTGGTAGGACCCGTAAAACATTGGTTTACCATGCCTTGTTCATGACTTGTGCAAGGCAACGTTAGGACAGACACAGTGACTTAATTCCCAACTTGGAACATGTGTTTATACTTTGCTGTTTATTTATAAGATCATAGATGCTAGGCAAAACTATTTTCACATAGGGAAAGGATGACTAAGAGAGAACATTCTTATTATTGTGCTTATGATTCAAATCTCCTGTCCACCACAGTCCTTTGAATTTTGCTGCTTATTAAAGTACAGAGGCAAGAGCATTTCTGTAGCTCATTATTTTGTAAGGGAAAGTGAGAAAAATGAAAAATACTGTTGAATTTCAGCATTGTAAGACCCTTGCCCCAAGAGAAGTCTTGAAGACCTTCAATTCAGAGTAGAGATCTAAACTTGTCAAAAATATTACATTTACTTCTATTATTTTATTATTATGTAGAAATACATGATTTTTAGAGTATGGGGGAATGTTGACAGTTATATCATCTCTAATTTTTTTGTGCCTTATATTAGAATTTTGTTCAAGTGCTTATTTTCCAGTTTGATGATTTTTGAGGTGAAGGGTTTCCTGAAGTTCAGTTCAGTTCAGTCGCTCAGTTGTGTCCGACTCTTTGAGACCCCATGAATCGCAGCACGCCAGGCCTCCCTGTCCATCACCAACTCCCAGAGTTCACCCAAACTCATGTCCATTGAGTTGGTGATGCCATCCAGCCATCTCATCCTCTGTCGTCCTCTTCTCCTCTTGCCCCCAATCCCTCCCAGCATCAGAGTCTTTTCCAGTGAGTCAACTCTTCGCATGAAGTGGCCAAAATACTGGAGTTTCAGCTTTAGCATCAGTCCTTCCAATGAATACCCAGAACTAACCTCCTTTAGAATGGACTGGTTACTATAATTAAATTCTAATCATATGTAGCTGGCTTTGTTGTTGTTTTCTAAATGGAAAAAGTAAAGGAAGTGGAATAAGTATGTGCATGTTAAGTCAATTCAGTCGTGAACTACCCTGTGCGACCCTACGGACTGCAGCTTGCAAGGCTCTTCTGCCCATGGGATTCTCCAGGTGAGAGTACTGAAGTGGGTTGCCATTTTCTTCTCCAGGGGATGTTCCCCACCCAAGGATCCAACCCACATCTCTTAAGTCTGCCTACATTGATAGGCAGGTTCTTTGCCACTAGTGCCACCTGGGAAGTGCAAAGGAAGTAGAATAATTCAGTCAATGTTTTCATTCTGATCAGCAGACCTCGGTTAGTTGTCTACTCAGTATCCATTTCACTTTGCTGCTTTCCCTTCTGTACTCCTACTTTCTTTGTGCAGCTGCTCTGCTTTCCAAAGCATCCTGACAGATGTTTCAGGAAAAGCTGAGCCTTATGCCAGCTCCAGTAGTGGGATTGCTTTGTCTCAAGTGAATGCCCTCTTTCATACCTCTAGCAGAGTCATATGAAGAGGGTCAGGTGAATTCCTAAACTCACTGATGCTAAATGCAGTGCTGCTGATGCCTTTTGGGAAAAATCTTTTTAATCCTCACCTGGAGACCTTCCAGAACTGATTTTCTGATTCTCTTTCTCCCCTGCTGGGATACTGGCTGCTTCCTGAAGCCAAAGGAGAACTAGCTTAGTGATAAACATTCATAGTGGATTAAAGAGCAGAGAAAAACATTCCCAATTAGGAACCTTGTAACTCCCCTGTGAGTGCACATGCACATTTGTGTGTGTGTGTGTGTGTGAGAGAGAGAGAGAGAGAGAGAGAGAGAGAAGGAGAGAAAGAATGAGAGAGACAGGTATCAATAGATGAGGAACATCCTGGATAAGAATGTACAACTGCATTTTTCCCCCAGAAATTTACAGGGAAAATTAAAATGTGCCATTTGTGGTTCTACTTTAAAGTCCTGTATAAACCACATCATCTGCATGCCTTTGATAAAATGTCCTTTTTTCTGTTCCCCTCCCCCTCAAAGATGCTTATTTTTATTCACTGAAAAACTTCAGAACGCTCATGTGGATGACTGGATATAAAGTCATAAAGCCAAGCCTTCTGAAGTGGAAAGGTTTATTGCCTAAAATGATGTTCTTTTGATGATACAGTTAGTTTTCTAATATTTGCATATTTTGGTGCCTCAAATGGTAGAATTGGACTTCTCATCTTTTGCCCAAAATATGTTTAAACCTGAGAAACCATTTATTTGCAAATTTCAGTTTATTAGAAATCATATCCTTAAAATTAAATTTCAATGCAAATGTAAAATATGGGATGCACTTTGAAGCATTCCTTTTTTTCTTACAGAAGAAAGAAAATACAGCTACAGGTAGTCCTTCACATGTTTTCCTGTTTTTCCGTCTTGTTAGGCATTTTAAAACAATGTTCTTAAAAAAGAGAATAGCTTTAAGAATATCTGCTTGGGGCCTCCTGGAAGGTGAGATGGCAAAACTGGTAGTGTGTGATGCCGCACTCCTGTGACAGAGAAGATAATCGCAGCAAGGTCTCCAGAGTGATTTCGAGGGGAACTGGAATTTTCCAAGAGAAAGTGAAGTTAAATTTGTGAAGAAAAGACAGTTGGGGGGAAATGTTATTTTAGATACATATTCTGGTTGTACATAAAGAGTTTGAATTTCAAGAGGACTATAAAAAAGAAATTATAATAATCAAGACAGGAAATTATTAAGGGCTTGGGAGAAAATTTCAGCCGAGAGGGAGTGTGGAAGATTAAGTATAAATTCTCCCAGCCTGGCTGACAAGCTGATGAGCACTTTTATAGATGAGGAATGCAACAGTAACAAAAGAATGATTCCAACAGTGTTATGTGAGAGTCGGGGCTTGGTTTGTGTTAGAAAGAATGAAAGTAGAATTTGAGCAGAGAAGTTTCTGAAAGAAGGAGAAAAATAATGGTTTGCCAAAGTTTATTCTGAGATTTTCCTCAAGATGGACACCCTTGTCTTTCATAGTTGCCTTTTGGTGGGTGGTCTGAGGGTTTCTGTATCTGACATTTCTTTTACTGTTGAGAGAAATAAGGTGAAAATTCAGAGAGGAGAGAATATATATGGTTTTTGAAGTTAAACTAAATGAGTATCTTCCTTATTTTGCCTGTTGTGTGTAGTAAATTTTATTTGATGATGCAAAATTGGCTATATTCAAATAGAATGGAATATCTTCCTAAATCTTGTTTGGGAGAAATGTGTCACTCATTGCTAGCCATGTTAGCTGTGCCAAGGCTGAAAAAACACTATATTTTAGGTCTGAACATGGAGAATAACATGAAAGTTTGTTATTTAGCAGCTTTTTTCAGTCTGAGCAAGATGCTTAATGACTTGAAGCAGAGGGTATGGTTGGATGTATGGATGGAAGGCTCTCTAAGGAACAGAATGGCTTCTGTATGTGATCTAGAAAGTGTCTGCAATGCAGAAGAAATAGTACTTTTTTTTTTTTTTTCCTGTACACATGCAATGTCTCTGTGTGGAGGCAACCACAGACTCTCTTAACCAATGGTAAACTGTGAAGAATGGTGGAGACTGTGATAGACTGATCTGGACGCCAGATTATAGGTTTTAACTCAGCTCAAAGTGATTGTTGACATGTGGGAATGCAGTTTTGCCAGAATTTGCAGTTTTTGTTTTGTTCTGATTTTTAGAAGCCTGAAATTTTCATTTTTCAGTGAAATTTCACACACACACGCATATGTAGTTAATTAAAAAGCGATTTTGCTACACTTATGTGTGAGTTGAACAAAACAAGTCTTTGAGCCAGATCTGCCCTATTGCTACAGTTTAGGTTTTCTTCTTTCTGGTTTTCTTAGATGTTTATTGAAATAATGATAATTTGCATAGCTTTATACTAGACTTTCTTTCAATATTCTAAGAAATTCCTGTTAGGCGATTTTTTTACTTGCTGCTGCTAAGTCGCTTCAGTCGTGTCTGACTCTGTGTGACCCCATAGACGCCAGCCCATAAGGCTCCACCGTCCCTGGGATTCTCCAAGCAAGAACACTGGATCGGGTTGCCATTTCCTTCTCCAACGCATGAAAGTGAAAAGTGAAAGTGAAAGTGAAGTCGCCCAGTCGTGTTCGACTCTTAGCGACCCCATGGACTGCACCTACCAGGCTCCTCCGTCCATGGGATTTTCCAGGCAAGAGGACTGGAATGGGGTGCCATTGCCTTCTCTTTTTACTTAGGTGATGTTTAAAATTTTACTTAAATTGAAAATAAGGTTCCTAACAGTACACATGTTATTGGAGTGTGGGAAGGATTATAAAAGAAAGGATAATCAGTTTCTTTAATTTTGTTGTTATTACCATAAACTGTTATCAATATTTCTTATAGAATTTTTTAAATAATCAAGAAAAGGTATCTTTGAAAGACACTATGGACACTCAGGGGTAAAAGATGAATATTTATTAAAAAGTCTCTTCAAATAAAACCCTCACTGCAGTATTAAATTGATATATATATTTTTAAAAGATGTCTCTATTTTCAGGGTTACCAAAGCTAAGTAATGATAGTATATTTTCTGTTGGAAAAATATAGATAATACAACCCTTCATTATTTGTGTGATTCCGTTCTGTTTTTCCCACAATAACAGAATTCTGGCTATATGATAACCTTTTGGTTTACATAAAACTCTGGAAGTACAGGAAACTGTAGTAGTTTGAATCAAATTACCCTTATGGGTGATTGGCTTCAGAATGGGCATCTGTTTCAAAGATAGTAGGTCACTGGTCCTGTGTACAACCTGACTGAAAAATACATGTGGATTTGACATATCAAGAGAAAGAGTTAACATTTGAAACAAAGCTGAATGTCATGGAGTAGCAGATGGCCATGAGGGATCATAGAAAGCCCAAAATTTATAATGAAACATGCTGTGGATAAGATGAGGATGCAGACATTATGAGAGACATGAAAACATGCAAAAGTGAGGACTGGAGTGTTCTAGAAGCATCCAAGACAAGATTTCTGCTCCAGGGAGCAGTCAGATGAGGAATAGCTGGACAACATTAATGCAGAGAACCAGGATGAAGATCCATGAATGCTCAAGGCTGAGAGCTCTAAGCTGCCTCCCACCCTTCACCCCCTGATCTATTTTTCACCTTCTGTCAAGCCTCTCTTGGTTCTTCAGTCACAAGGTTTTTTCTTGTCTCTAGGTGTTTGCCCATATTGGCCCTTCCTCTTGAATTAATCCAGTTTCCCTTCTCCTTTCCCCTTTACTGTCTCCCACTCCCTCTGTGGTTCAGCAAGTCTCATGCAAGATTGCTTTTCCTCCAAGAAATCTTTGACTGACTCCTTTTCTCCTCACCCCCAGAACCATGGAATTTTAAAAAAACCTTCCTGGAACTGGTTCTCTATTTTTTGCCCCCACCCTTCTTACGCCCTCTTAGTTTGTCCCTCTTTATACCCTGTCAACCATGTTTACAGCCTCAAGCCCTCCCTTTTCTCTATCCCATCTGACCCAGTGTTGAATCCTTATTATTTCATTTGGATCATGGGATTTAGCCTCAAAGTAGCTTTCTAATGCAGTTCTCCCAATCCAGCATTTCAAATCATTTTTCATAAAGTAAAGGAGAAAATCATATCATGCTGCTCAAAAAATTACCACTAAATCTCTAATTAATACTTGAGAAGTGAAAAAGTCAAAGTCTGTTGCTCAGTCATGTCTGACTCTTTGCTAGCCCACGGACTGCTGCCCGCCAGTGTCTTCTGTCCATGGGCTCTCCCAGGCGAGAATACTGGAGTGGGGTGCCATTTACTTCTCCAGGGAATCTTTCTAACTCAGGGACCAAACCCACATCTCCTGTTTGGCAGGTGAATTCTTTACCACTGAGCCATCAGTGAAGCCTTATTAATACTTGGAAGCCTAATTAATACTTTCCCTGATGCTGGGAAAGATTGAAGGCAAAAGGAGAATGGGGCAACAGAGGAAGAGAAGATTAGATAGCATTACTGACTAAATGGACATGAATTTGTGCAAACTCTGGAAGACAGTGGAGCCTGGCATGTCCATGAGGTCACAAAGGGTTGAACATGACATAGCAAATAAACAACAACCAACGTGAGGTTCCAGTCTCCTGTCCTGCTTCTGACCAACACTCACCTGTGACGATTCTGAGGGCACCAAATTCAGCCATTGACTACTTCCACCCTTTTTCTTCTCAGCACCCCATTCATTCCATTCCCATCTCCTGGCTTTCCTCCTCCCTCGACCCCCATATATTTTTAAACTGTTTTTAAGGTGGTACTTCTTCCATTCTGCCATGATTTGCTTGCTTGTTTGTTTTTCCATCACACGTATAGTCTCACATTCAAGAGGAAGTAGAATAGAACTTTATCTATTCTTAAGCACCGTGATTTGAGGACTGGTCCCAGAGCCAAACTGCTAAGTTTCTGTCTCTACTTCTTATTTTGTGGCCTTAGAGATGTTGCATAATCTCTCTTTGCCTGTGTTCTTATCTGTAAAAGGGAAATCATGAGTGTTTCTGTTACAGAGTTCTTGACCAGACTGAATGAGTGAATACATGGAAAACACATAGGAGAGTATCTAGCACATACCAAATGCTTAATATATGTTGTCATAGATTGTCAATGTATGAAACATTTTGTTGTAATGCGAGTGACTTTTTCATAAGTTAGCAAGTATACAAAAAGAAAAGTAATAAAGAAACTCATCATCAACAATAGAAATTATTTAATTGAGTAAAGATTTAGTGAATTGGTAAATTAAGGCATTTTCTACTTCATTTTGGGCTTGGGTGTTAAGGTAATAAACATAGTTAACACCTCTGGAGTTTTAAGAATTTCATTAAAGAAAGCTCAATGTGAAGATGGCTACTTTTTTCTTAACACTGAATTTTTAAGCTCTTTAGAGTAAAGGTAAGATCTGTGCTTATTATTATTATTTTTTTTTTCCATTTGAGCTTTTGATGTCTTTTCTGTCTTATATTACTTCCATTAATGAGAATGCCTTCCAGATCATGGTTTAGCCTGTCGATTTAATTGCCTTTCTCAGGAATAACTGGCTGTTTCATAATAATTGCCTGAATGACTAGATTAGAAGTGAAGCTGAGTACAAGTTGAAGAATCCAGTTTCAAAATGTGATTTCCAGTACCGGATTGTGAGACACTGATCAGTTTGAGTTTGTATAGTTAAGTATTTTTTGAAGATATGCCTTTGGTGAGGGAATACAGGGCCTCTCTAACAATCTGCAATTTCCCTATGCGTTTGGAACAGTGGGAGTGGCCTACAGTAGGGATGATGGATTCCCTAACAGATACTGCATTTCTTTTCTCTTCTCTAGTGAAGCTAATGTGAGTCTTCCTCCTGCCCTCCACCTCACCTCACCCTTCTTTCCCATAGCCCCTCTACCACCAAGGTTCTCAAAAACTGGGGGATGACATTTAGATGGTACCGACTGATTTGTTCCTGGTTGGCCATTGTATTTGTCTGTCTGGAGGTTTTGGATTGCAAATGACAGAAATACACATCAATCTAGCTTTAGTAAAGAATTAAAAGGAACAGATCAAGGGGCATGGAGAATGGTTCAATGATGCCTGATACTGGAGGTCCAGGGGTGAAACTGACCTCAGAAATCAAGGTACTCAAATGATGCTGTGACATTGTTCTCCCTCATTGTTCCATCTTTCTCAGCTATGCCTCTCTGTATTTCTTTTTTTAACTACACACATTGTTTTAGTTAAATTCTCCAGAAGACAGTTGTTCTCTCTCATTGAATCCTGGGGAACGGCTCTAATAGACTTTGCTTTGCTCCTCTGGCCAACCATTGGCTTAAACACTGTGGATAAAGGTTCAAAGATCTGTGTAATTGGCTAGGCCTTTGGCAGAATTCAAGTAAGAGGGATTGAGAACCCTACCAGAGCATGTGAATTGGGAGAATGGGAAGTCCACCCCAAGGACAGAGCAGAAAATGGGAATGAAACCGGGCAGCACGTGTCCCATGATATTTACACATCTGACATTGGAGGGTCTTTTACTTTTGCCACCATTACTCTCCTTTCTTTACCTGAACCCTCAGTTGGGCAATAGTCATATTTTTCTGTAGTTGACTTTTACCATCATTTTATTTAACCATTGAATTTAATAAAGCACCTGTATTTTGTGATGGCAGGAATAATATATAACTAGGGAACAAAAGTTGCTTGCTTTTTAAAGGAAAATCTGTGATATATTCTTCTGTACAGTGGAATTAACTTTCTAGATAAGGGTTCCCAGACCTGACTCATTGTTACAGTTGCCTGGAAATTTAGAGACAGAGAGAGAAATATCTGGTTCAGTACAGCAAGATGAAGAACAGGGGTATGAATGGTTGAGATGATTTAGTGATTATCCCAGTTCTTTTGATGATGAGAAAAAGCAAGAGCAACATTAAGCAGGATTTCAGTCTTCTACTCTGAATTTTTGGACCTTCTATTTGCTCAATCTTCTTATTTCCATGTCTGCTGGCAGATGAGCAGGGCTTTCCCACTTCTGTTTTATTGTATGACTACCTACCTGTTTGCATTCTGAACTTTTCCTTTCCCGCTTCCAAACTTCCCTGTCTGGTGTTCTTGTCCCTCTCAGTAATTCATTTGAGGGAAATTCTGTCAATATTCCCGGGGATCAAAAAAAACAAAAAACCAAAAACCAAAAACCCTTACTCCAAGAGCATGAGTTTCTAAAATGTAAAACGTAAAGTTCCACTGCAGGCTGATTTTCTTTCACCATATTAACTAGTGACAACTCTTATATAACAATTGTAGCCCATCTAGAGAAGAACTGGACAGCAGAAAAGTTAGTCCAGAGGTGCTGTGATGTGTCTAGTTAAATCTTGCTCTTTGGAATGTGTCTTCTTGAGAAATCATTCTCAGAATCTCACAAAGGCAATATTCAACTCTTTCTACTCTAAGTTTTTACCCTCTACTTGCCATTAGCAGACCACCTTGACTCTTTCAATTGTCTCAAAAGCAGCTAAGCTTTTTGGTACATCTTTCACCATTCTTTTTCTTCCAAAAAATGTCCTTGGAACTTATTTTTAGCTTATTCCTTTCACCTTTTTCTATTATCTTGTTTAAGAAATGGCTTTCCCCTTATTCCTGTATCTTCCATTGCTTCCTTTTCTCTGACTCAGCCAATATGCAGAATTTCTACCCTTTATTTCAGTACTTCATATCTTACCCTTATCACCCACTGTCAGATTTCTTTAAGGGAAGGGAGGTAGCTGTGGAAATTGATTTCTCTTCCACCCTCTCGTTCTGGTCATGTGGCTTCTAGATTCACCTCTCCACCAAAATGTTTGCTTTTGAAGTCACAGATGGTCCGGTTCAATGGCCTCTCCTTGCTGCTTTTCTTCTATGAGCTCTCTGTGATATTTACTTTGTTGCCCAGCATTTTCTAATTCAGCTCTCTTTGGCTTCAGGCTCTCTGGGTCCACTTCCTTTCTCTTTTCACCACCCTATTTGCTCATCTTTCTGCTTGGACTCTGTTTTGGATTTCCTATATATTTGATGTCCTAGATTCTCTTCCAAGTTTGTTTGTTTTTTTTTTTCAATCCCCCCTCCAATTTCTTCTTTTTTTATATCTTATTGCTTTTTAAAAATTGATTCTATACTAATGGTCTGCTGAACTTTTGCTAAATGTTTATTTTCCCATTCTTAGTCTTTCTTACAAGTTCTATTTTTAGCTGCTTATATCTAATATAACTTCCGTACTTTTGGTATTGCTCAGCTTCTTAAACTGCACTTATTCCACCTCATTGATGCCTCACCAGACATCTTCTATTTCATTTTACCTAATGTATGATCTCCCAGACACAGGGCAATACTTTGGAATCACTATCATATCTTGGATTCCCTTTAATATTTATTTATTTTTTCTAATTATGTCAATTCTGAAATATGTTCCAAATAACTTAAAGTTAAATGTTACTATGTGTAATAAACACAAAACCAGGCATGATACACACAGTATAAATTGTGTGTGTGTGTGTGTGTGTGTGTATGAGGCATAGTAACACAATGAAAATTCATGAACATATTATCCAGTCCAAGATCCAGATCATTCTATGTTCCAAACTTTTCTTTTCTAATTTCATTTAAGATTTGTGTTTCAAAAATCCTCCAATTGTTCCCTTGTTATGTAATATGCTTTAAAACTATATTTCTTTGCCAAGCTTGTGATCATGTGCCCTTGATCAAAAGCCTTCTCAAGCTGCCCATTACTTCCAGAGGAGAATAGAAAAATGGACTGACCCTAATACTCAACACCTCTTTGATCTGGTACAACCTGTGATCCAGTCCTGTTTCCCTCTATTTCCCGTTGAATCACTTGATGCTTCCTTCCTTTTCTCATTTCTTTCTTTTCATGAACAAGCCATTGCTTTCATCTTTGCACATCTTTGCTCCTATAATTCCATACTGAAGTATTCCCTGAAATGTTCTCTGTCTTATCTCCTTGGATTAAAATCCAACTGTTTTTGTAGGGCCTATCTGAAGTGCCTTCATATTTATGCAGACCAATCATACATGGCTTTTTTCCTCTGGAGCACTCTCACTCTCTGGTATTGTTATGAAGTATTTATAGTTTTCTTATATTTCTTCCTATCCTTCATGTATTACATGAGGTCTTGTATAAAGAATGCACTGAACAAATATTTTTAAATGAATTGTTGAAGAGCATGAGCTGAATATTTGTTTCTTTGTATAAAAAAGTATATAAATTCTGCACAAGTAAAACTTCTTATTCTGCTTCTCTTTCCCTTTTCATCCAAGGTTTGTCCATGGAAGGCCAGAGGCCCTATCCATAGTTAAACAGTTGGAGGACTAATCATAAGATTCTCAAGTTCTGATATTTCCCATTTTGATTAGTATTACAGTTCTCATTCTAAGAAAAACATTATTCTTAGTAAATCTGAAGATTTCATAAATGAGTTTCTCCCTTCAATACTCACAATGCTGTAATAGTACGAGGGCAGTTTTTGTTTTCAACTTTTCCTTAAATGGCAATACCAGGATTAAGAGTATTTTACCAGCTGGTGAACCTAGAAGAGGAGGCACACTTTAAAATGAGTGATGGTTAAATATATCAGGCATAGAAAAAGAGAACTATTTCTTGCCTATACAGTAAGAAAACACCTTAAGAGGGTTACAGATAAGTTCCCAGATAGTCCTTAGAGTCTGCCTGGTTGAAGAGGCTTCCATCTAGAAATAGCGAAATAGATTAGATGAATTTTATGTTTTTGCAGCTTTCCAGTTTATATGTGAAAAAAACAAACCCAGTGTGAAAATTTCAAACTGACAAAGTAGAGATAACCACATAATTATGTTGGAAGTGTTCCCTATCTATAAAGAAGAACTCTACTTTTAAAGACAGATACGCCACCAAAATCTCTAGTAATCTTCATGTCAGGAGTCCCTTCCTATGAAAATGCTGAGGCTGAGGTAATTTTAATTAAAATGAGGCAGGGAGTCAAGAACAGACAGAATAAAGTCTCAGTCAAAAGGTATTACTTGGAAGGGAGGAAAAGTAGACTGGCTTGATTGTTCACTTTGGAATCTGAAAGGACAGGGAGACCATGAAGCCTCCCTCTTCAGATTGGAGCTGGGTTGATAGGTAGTATGGGCTTCCAGGGGGACACAGTGGTAAAGAATCCACCTGCCAACTCAGGCAACGTAGGAGATGAGGGTTCCATCCCTGGGTCAGGAAGATCCCCTGGAGGAGGAAATGACAACCCACTCTAGCACTGCACCATCAGTTCAGTTCAGTTCAGTTCAGTTGCTCAGTTGTGTCTGGCTCTTCGTGACCCCATGGACTGCAGCACGCCAGACCTCCCTGTCCATTGTCAACACTCAGAGTTTGCTCAAACTCATGTCCATTGATTTGGTGATACCATCCAACCATCTCATCCTCTGTTGTCCCCTTCTCCTGCCTTCAATCCTTCCCAGAGTCAGGGTCTTTTCAAATGAGTCACTTCTTCATATCAGGTAGCCAAACGGTTGAAGTTTCAGCTTCAGCATCAGTCCTTCCAATGAATATTCAGGACTGATCTCCTTTAGGATGGACTGGTTGGATCTCCTTGGGACTCTCAAGAGTCTTCTCCAACACCACAGTTCAAAAGCATCAATTCTTCGGCGCTGAGCTTTCTTCACAGTCCAACTCTCACATCCATACATGACTACTGGAAAAACCATAGGCTTGACTAGACAGACCTTTGTTGGTAGAGTAATGTCTCTGAAGTCTAGGTTGGTCATAGCTTTTCTTCCAAGGTGCAAGTGTCTTTTAATTTCATGGCTGCAGTCACCATCTGCAGTGATTTTGGAGCCCCCAAAAATAGTCTGTCACTGTTTCCCCATCTATTTGCCATGAAGTGATGGGACCAGATGCCATGATTTTAGTTTTCTGAATGTTGAGTTTTAAGCCAACTTTTTAACTCTCCTCTTTCATCAAGAGGCTCTTTAGTTCTTCTTCTTCTTTGCTTTCTGCCATAAGGGTGGTGTCATCTGCACAACTAAGCTGCATTGGACCATACTTTGTGTTACTATTTGAGGGCATCTTACCCTGATAAAGGTGGTAATTGTTTATCTAGATCAGCAAACCTTGTTGATTGAATATAGTTGAACATTTGGCATTTGGGCTAAGGCATTCCTTTAGGCTTTATTGAAATTGAGTAAATTTAAAATGACTATTAGTTGTACCACTTTTAATAGCTGAAATTACATACTAATTTTGGAATTTAAAGGTAATTAATGATTGTTTATTTTCCAAAAATAACTTGTAAATTTCTTAAGAAATAAATTGTGCTCCTTACATTCTCATCACTGTATTTTCTTAAATGCTGTTAGTTTTAAATTATAAACATGGAGGCAGCACCTATGGCAGTAAGTTAGTGAATGTTTAAGGCATCTGGGCATACAGTGCCTCAAAGGATAATTAGATGATTATAATGGTACTTGCTTTGAGATGGCTAATTAAAAAAACCTACTGCTCCCAAGTCTAGTTTTTTGAGTAATGATCACATATTAGCAACTATGAAACTTCATAGTTCATAGCCAACCTCACTGAAGAAAAAATAAATAAATAAGTTGGCAGTATTTTCTACAAAGAACTAAAGAATGCCTCTAGACCAATCTTTCCATTTTTTACTCTGTATTCTGTGCCCAGCCTCTCATACGTATCAACATTAAACCTCCTACGCTAGGCATCATTCATCTAATTTCCCTCTGTTTGTTTTCATTTGTTTATAACTCTTCCTTTGGCACTAGGGAGGTAATTTTCTCCCTCTTTTCCACCTTTTGTGAACCTCTGAAAGAAAGCTTTTGTAATTAGTCTTCACAGCGTTAAGAAACATTTTATAACCTGCCAATAAAAATGTCCATTCTTTGGACCAATGTATAATTAAATAAGTATCACTGTGGTAATTCAGCTACAAAATAAAATCATTTTAAAGGGGTTATTAATTGAGAAACTTGCTTTTATTTTGGAATTCTAATCAGTAATGAGCTGTGTTATGGAAAAAATCTTGCTTTCACCATTTCCATTACTTGGACTATTAAAAATACTAAATAAAACTGTGTCAATAAATTTTTTACTTTATTTTTCTGAATGATTAATCACCTGAGAGAATCTTGTTAAAGTATCAACAAATTAGATATGGTCAAAATGAATGTTTTGCTGTGAGTCTTTAAAAGCAAAGCTGAGTGATACAAGCAATGTATAATATGTTGTAATGGACTCTGTTGGAGGCCGTTACTTCTTGATTGAAGGCTTAAAAAAAAGTGGAAAATTGAATTTTGGAGGCTAATCAGAGTTTGTTCCGTAGGAGTCCTTTGAGCTGAGAGCAGTAGGAGGAAGATGAGTGTGTAAAGTGAAGGGTACTGTAATGATGAGGTGTGCTAAAGGTTGATTAACCAGTTTGGGAAAGAGTAAATTTTGAGAACAAAGTAAAAGGCTGATGTAGTAAAAATCAATCTTTGAAAACTGAAAAGCTCAAGAGTTCCCTGGTGATCTAGTGGTTAGGATTTGGTACTTTCACTTCTGTGGCCTGGGTTCAATCCCTGGTGGGGGAACTGAGATCCTTCAAGCTGTGAGGTATGGCCAAAAATAAAAGAAAGAAAAAGAAAACAAACAAAAAAACAAAACAGAAAAGTTCTACCTTTTGCTAGAAATTAATTGATTGGTTGCATATTTTAAAAGCTTTATTTGAAGCCTGGGAATGGTTAAGGGTGAGCAATGAGTTACATCTCAACATGATTATCACTGACATTGAAGGGGCTGCAGTTTAAGTGCTTTAGTCTATCAACTCAATTCTTCCTACACCCTTGTCAAATAGGTCAGACTTCCTCAAGGAAACTGAGGCACAGTGTTGTTTTATTAGTGATTTAGCTGAGGTGTTTAACCCAGGCAGCCCAATTCCAAAGCCTGGATGTTTGGCTACCACTGTATATCCTTTCCAGGGTAAATTTTATTGATAGTGATGTTTTAAGAACATTTCAGCCTGGGCTGTATCCTAATGATGGTTTTTTTAATGGCTATTACAACATGGATGGATGGGGCTTCCCTGCTGGCTCAGTGGTAAAGAATCTGCCTGTCAGGGCAGGAGACACAGATTTGATCCCTGTGGCATAAAGATCCCCTGGTAAAGGAACTGGCAGCCTACTCCAGTTTTCTTGCCTGGAGAATCCCATGGACAGAGAAGCCTGGTGGGCTACAATCCATGGGGTCACAAAGAACTGGACACGACTGAGGGACTAAACAACAACATGGTTGGACAGGAACTTTGTAGAAAGTTTGACGTTATATCCTAATAAGGAAAGTTTCTATCCCACCCCATGGCAAAGCTTAGCTCAGAGAACAGATTTTTCTGGATAATCTTTAAAACATTTTTATGTGAAAATTATAGTTATTCAGAAATGATTAAAGAACTAGATTGTTGATCTTTTATGTACTTACTTGAAATGTTCACTTAATTATGCACATCTGGCCTGTAAGATTAATACCTCAGGAAAGATGTCTCCTTACTGTTTGCTTATTTGTTCTGTTTTGTTTTATTGGTCTCTTGTGAGATGAAAATAAACTTCTAAGGCTGTGCTCTTACTTAAAAAGTATTTGTATAGAACAGGCTTATAGACTCTATGGGAGAGGGAGAGGGTGGGAAGATTTGGGAAAATGGCATTGAAACATGTGAAATGTCATGTATGAAACGGGATGCCAGTCCAGGTTCAATGCACGATGCTGGATGCTTGGGGCTGGTGCACTGGGACGACCCAGAGGGATGGTATGGGGAGGGAGGAGGGAGGAGGGTTCAGGATGGGGAACACATGAGAAATAAAGAAATAAAAAATTAAAAAAAAAAAATAAAAAGTATCTTAAGATCAGAGTTGCTGATTGTGTTACTATACAGCAAAAAGAACATGAACATGACCCTATGTTGACTATAGTTTAAGAAACTGATTTAGGGGATTGAACAGAAAGACTGGAAAATTGGCAAGCAAATCTGGGCTTATGTAGCTTAGAGCTGCGGCACTAAGGGGGACTTACTTGTATGAAGGGATATTAAAAGATACATGTTCTTGTTTGTTTCCTCAGGATGAATACAGAAGAAATAGGCTTAAATTAAATCAAGTGGAGCCCAGTGTTCTAAGATAAGATATAAGGAGAAACCTCCCGGTTTTACTGGTAGTGAGATCTCAAGGAGTTTATAGATTTTTTAAAAAATTACGATGGTGTAAGAATAAGATAGTATAAGAGGTGATTTTAAAGTGGTCTGGTATACCATTAGGAAAACCAGTTTAGCGCCATCAGGCTGTCTTTCGAAATTTAACACTGTGTATTGTAGCTTGCTTTAATTGTACGCTCTTGACTTGGGAGCTGTCTAGGCAGTTCTCTACTTAGAGTGATTGCGCTTCTAGACAGCGCAGAAAGGCTTCCAGCCAGTTTTGCCCATGTTGTTATGGAATGGCACTTAATGCAAGCAGGGCACAAATGAACTCACCCCAGTAGTCTGGTTCCTGATGAGAATCAGATAAGGCCCCCTCATCGACTGCCTCAGCGTGTTCCCCTGGGCTCCCGGGCGGAACTCTGTTACAGGATTAAACCCAGCTCCACAGCAGCAGCAGCAGCTGAGAGAGCAGAGAGGGGGGTGAAATAGCAGGGTCCCCACACACTTCCTGATGTGATCATTTTTTTTTTAAGTGTAAAACCTTGCATTTTTGTTATTTTCTGTAACTTAAGGTTATTTATTGTGTTTTTACTAAAATGGTTAGTGTATACATTTCACTCATGAAATCAAATCAAAGAGAGAAGATGGAAGGAGGGAGAAGACTGTGTTTGGCTAGCAGGAGAGATCTTTTTGACCTACAGTGTCCTGTGACATTCAGGGGGACTGATTTCCCAGAGCAGTTGGTAAATTGGCTCTGTGACAGTTCCCATGGGGAAGTTCTAAAAGCGGCAATGACAATGCCCTTGAAACAAATATATAGCCTGTCTAGGAAAATCCTTTGAAAGGCTGCTCTCATTTGATGCATGAGATCTTGATGTCTTACATGTATGTATTGTATTTGATGTATTTATGAGAAGAACTCAGTCTCAGAGCTCTATAGTCACACCTCACATCCCAATCTACCCTCCTATTTTTTTTTTTTTTTTTGGGCTAGGATAGAAAGACTGGGTTGTGTCAATTTTGTGCCTTTAGTATATTTGCCATTATTCGAATCACAGCTTTAAAGGTTTATTGTGTTGGTTTGTTTTTATATTGTGAAGGAATCATATGACAGAGATCTAAAGCAAGGACAATTTGATGCAGTTGAGCATTGATTCGTGCATAAAGTTCTTTCATGTCAGCAAAGGGCAAGTTGTGAGTTCAAGTGCTGCTGTCCTGACACTCTTGGACACTAGCTATTTGGCCAGGGAAATTTACTTGGAAAAATGAGAGTGGTACAACAAACTTTTAAGTAGGTTTTTTTTAAAAAATAAAAACAAGCATCAGGGACTACTGTTTCACTCAGAATCTCCTCTAAAGCCTCTGTCCTTACAAACTCATAGTCCTTAATAGTTTATATTATGGTTATTTGTTTTTATTGCCCTTTTTATGTCAACAAGGACTCCTTCAAAGGTAATAACCTTGCTTTCATCTCTCTCTCTTTTTTTCTTTGACTTTTCCTGCCTTGCATTTTGTCTGGTACAGAGAGGTGCTCAGAATACTTGTGTTTGATTAACATCTGACTCTCTCTGCAAAAATCTTTCTAAATGGTGTCCTTTTTTTTTTTGTCTCTTTTACTTTTTCCTTCTATTTGTTTCTATAAAAATAGATAAAGTGCACTTTTAGAAGGTTGTTGTAGCTTGGTGGAAACTTAGAATGGAAAAATAAATGGAATTAAATCTAGATTATTACTTTTTTCTTTTTATGTACTTTAAAATTTAGTTTTGTATTGTGGTGAAAATAAGTAACATAGAGATTATTTTTAGGTTAATTTAAAGAAGTCTCAGAACTGTAGTGTGTGAAATAGAGAATAAAACATGTTCTATGTTTCCAGATTCCTTTAGCATTAGGCCTTTGGTAAGAGTTATAATTTCTTACTGTAATTTTATTTCTGTGTGAAAATAACATCAATTTATATAGTTCTTCTGTGTTTCCAGATTCCTTTAGCATTAAGCCTTTAATAAGGATTATAGTCTCATATTCGGAGAGGGCAATGGCACCCCACTCCAGTACTCTTGCCTGGAAAATCCCATGGATGGAGGAGCCTGGTGGACTGCAGTCCATGGGGTCTTGAAGAGTCAGACACGACTGAGCGACTTCACTTTCACTTTTGACTTTCATGCATTGGAGAAGGAAATGGCAGCCCACTCCAGTGTTCTTGCCTGGAGAATCCCAGGAACAGGGGAGCCTGTTGGGCTGCCGTCTATGGGGTCACACAGAGTCAGACACGACTGACGTGACTTAGCAGCAGCAGCAGCATAGTCTCATAATTTTATTTCTATGAGAAAATAACATCAATTTGTATAATTCTGATCTAAAGTTTGTTTTCATTTTCTCTAGAAGAATTCTAGTAGTTGAATCTGAAAGACCTGGGGTTTGAATTCTAGTTCTTACTCTGTGATCTTGGGGAGGGCAGTTAACTTCTCTGAGCCTCAGTTTCTTCAAGTTTAAAACAGGGGTAGCAAAACACAGCTCACATGCTGCTGTGAAGACTAAATGCTTTATTATATTAAAGTATTCAGCATAGTACCTGAATGTAGGTAGCTTCTAAGAAGTTTGTGTGTGTGTGTGTGTTAATAATTTGTTATTTTGTAACCTAAATAGTGAAGTATAGTATTATAGAATTTTTATGGGAAAAAGAGCTTATCCATCATTGCAATATTAATTGATATAGCTTCTTAATGTTTGTATGTTAATACTCATATATCAGTCAGCATCACTGAATACTTTGTATGCATGGAAAACTGTCCTGAATATTATATTTTAATCAGATTAAAAAATATGTATTATAATGACAGAGGTGAGTATATGCTCTGGGACTTATTAAAGACTAAAATGAAATTTTCGTTTTATGCTTTGCAGTTCCTATTGCAATTCATTTAAGTAGAAGAGAGCTGAAACTGCATTTTAAAGGAGATGCCTCTCATAAGACATTTGCATCACTGAGCCTTGTGGACTTTTGAAAGTATTTTCAAAAGTGCTCACAGCAGAATTTGTCTGAGTCATTGAAAAATTCTTGGACAGGACATAATTTCTCATCCACTAGAGAAATGATATTATTTTAGAATAATATTTTAAAATGCAGATCCTGTAAAGCATGATAGATGGCTATTCTAAAGTGAGATTTATTTCCTTTCTGGGTGTAGATTGGAGTGGTTAGACTTGAAGAGCATGACTGATCAGTGAATCTGATCTATTCAGTTCTATAGTATGCGGATCCTCCGTATTATTAAATCAACCATTTAAAACTCATTTCTAATCAAATTCTTACAAGCATAGCACATGTAATGTGGTTTCAAAGACAGAAATCATTTCCAAGAGAACTTTTAGATTTTAGTGGTTTTTCAAACAATTGGGAGATATGTTTTAGGCTTTACATTGCCCTGCCACTGATTATACTTCGTGATATCCTGAAAATTTTTATACTAAAAATGTTTAGTTTTTATGGTTCTTTGTGTCAAACCCATGTTGCTTCTTACAAACCATGAAAAAGAGGAAGCCAGAGATAAATTATTTTACCTCATGTTTGACAGAAGTAGAACAAGTAGCACTCTGAATCTAATTTCTTGGGTTTCTTTGGTCTTCCAGCTTTAATATAAAGAAAAACACTAATGTTTAATAATGTAATCCTAGCCTATTCTTTTGCAAACATCATTAATTTTCTTCTCTAAAAATATATGCCTTACCTTCATTGACCACCTTATTGAAAATAACACCGTCCCTAATATTCCCTATCCCTCTGTACATCTTTACTTTTCTACATAACACTCTTGCTGTCTGACTTACTATGTATTTTTCATGTTATTATCTGTCTTCTTTATTATAAATGGCTTTCCTGATGGCTCAGGTGGTAAAGAATCTGCCTGCAAGGTGGGAGAACTGGGTTTGATCCCTGGGTCAGGAAGATTTCCTGGAGAAGGGAATGGCTACCCACTCTAGTATTCTTGCCTGGAGAATTCCACGGACAGAGGAACCTGGTGGGCTACAGTCCATTGGTTGCAAAGAGTCAGACACAACTGAGTGACTAACATTTATTATAAAAACTCTGCAAGAGCAGGGCCATGTATCTATTTTATTTACTTATGCATCCCAGTGCCAAGAACAGCACCTGACACATAGGATGCTGGCAATAAATATGTATTGCATGAATGAAGTCAAACAGAAGAAAAATTATGCCTTGTTTATTTACATGATTGAAAAGTTCTTTTACAGAAGCATTTATTTCAATAATCTTAAATGAAATATACCTTTAACATTAGCCATTTCTTTTTCCTGATATCTGGCTGAATATGTAGTCCTAGTTTGGGAGGTTTTAACTTTTACTCTTGATTTTCCAGATAGCAAAGGGCCTTTTTGTAGAAAGCTAGGTTGCTTCCCCATGACTATCAGTGTTTACAATTTAGGGCAGGAGACCACCTCTCAAGTCTTTGGTACTTGCCTGGTCTCTCAAAATGGTGGGCATCGGGCACTTACAGATTTCTTGAATTGTTTGCTTACTTGTTTGCTTATTTCTACCCACCACTTTCCAAAATGCATTTCAGGAGGCCAACTGTCTGTGAATCCATGAGTTCCATACACACTCATCTCTGTTTCTATCCTACTAATCAATCAGTGTTGGGTCAGCTAGAGTTCATAGAATAAAATCGCTTATTATCTCTTTATCCCGTTCTTAAAGCGAAGTAGTCCATTTCCCCAAACTCGCTTCTTGCTCGGATAATGTTTTCCTTTGATGCTATTTTTTTTTTTTAAGCCATATTTCAACTAGTGTCTGTGAAGAGTCAGTTCTACATATCCTCTTTACTGTCGATCGTTAGAGTGCAGCCACCTAGAACAAAGAAGTGACAATTGAATCGCTGACTGGATCACGAGTGAAACTCACTGTGAGGATACTCATCTTTGCCCTTTTGGATATATTTGGAGTAGATCAGCTTAAATGATGGGCCTCCATGGGAGAATGGAAGACACTTCTCTAACAATGAATTCTACGGGATGGGAAACTCTGAATGTGTGACAGATGAAGTTATTTTTAATTCTTGAAACTTGTCATCAGAGAATTATCAGACAGGTGGACTTTGGGGCCAGCACTTCAGTTAATAGCTCCCATTTTCAGACAAATTTAAGTTCCCTTAATGGATTTTAATTACACTGACTTTTTCTGCCAAGAGTGGGGATCATGGAAGTTAATAACCTGGTGTTAAAGTAAATAGAAATCCTTTATTTGACTGATTGTTTCTCAGTGACAATTCTGCTTTCTCTTTAAGAGTCATATATTTATCACATGTGAAACAGGTTTAGTCAAGTAAAGAAGCTACTTCTAGAAAGATGTGCTTTCAGATTAGTGTCTAGTTTTTCATGTAGTTTGAGTAGTGTAAATCTCCAGAAATTGCATGGAGATTGCATTCCTGAAATTGAGGCAATTGCCTGTGGATTTGACATGATAAATGTTGGTTGGGGACAACACATTGATTTTCATTATGTAGTTGTAGGACTTAGGCATGCTCTGCATATTCCTTTAATGAACTGTTGCTGTTTAAAAGATGTCTGTGGGCCCTCCAAGCAGCTGTATGTGATGCTAGATTTTTTTATATGAATTTCTTAGAAGAGTAGATAAGAACTGCTCTAAGCACCTAAATAAGCTGTGGGCTTCCCTGGTGGCTCAGTTGTAAAGAATCCACCTGCTAATGCAGGAGACATGAGTTCGATCCCTGACCTAAGAAGATCCCCTGCAGAAGGAAATGACAGCCCACTCTAGTATTCTTGCCTAGAGAATTCCATGGACAGAGAAGCTTGGCAGGCTACAGTCCAAGGGGTTGCAAAGAGTCGGCCTTAACTTAGTGACTGAACAACAACCTGAAGAAGCTAAGGTGGCAATCAATATTGCATTATTAGGATTTAATTTTGCTCTTATGAAAGAAAATATATAGAAAGAATTGTTTTTTCCCCTCCCTCTATAATACTATATTTTTTGAGATTAGTTGTTGACTAAAGTAAATATAAATTAAAGTATTAATTGGTGCAAGGGTATTAACATTGAATAGCAATCATGCAACATAGGGTTCTTCCTGTTGATTGCAATGACTTTGTGTCTTTTATCTATTTAGTGAACTCCTAGTGATCTTTCAAGTTCCAGGTGGCACATCACCTCCATGAGGTCTTTTTCTCTCTGTTAAGCATAGTTGGTAGCTCTTTCTCAGTGGTCCTTTTACTGCGCTGAATTATCTATTATGAATATGTGATGTCAGTTGCTCAGTTGTGTCCGACTGAAATGCTTCACTGGCTGAGTCACCAGGGAAGCCCCGTTATAAATATAGATATCTGTTATATCTACTATAGCCATATCACAATGTATTATAATTACTTATGTCTTTTTTTCCCAGAAGATAGTTTTCCTGGACAGAGATGATGCCTTAGTCACTATCTTAATGTCAGTTCCTTAATTAAGACCCCATATATAGTAGGTTCTTTTGCTGGGAAAGTAACAAACAAAATTTCTTGCCTCTACCTAGAGTTTATTTGTAACAATCCCTGCTTTGGGGCCTGAATTAGAATTCGGTGGTGTAAATAAAGCCACTATGTCTGAAAATCTTACATGGATTTTCTAGATACCATAAAGAGACTGATTAAAGATCCTCCAAGTTAAATTAAACAGAGTTACACTCTCCACTGCATCGTAAGTCAATTTAAAAGGATTTTATACTTTATTCAGAAAAGGCAATATCATGAGTCCTGTTTTATTAATACCTAAATATGTTATATACTTTGAAGTATTCATTGGTTGGTTTTGAAAGGTTCTGTATGATGGAAAGGATATTGAAGGAATCAGACTAGAAAGGTATTTTATTTATTTATTTATTTTTTTTTAGAAAGGTATTTTAATCTTCTGTACTTTTCCCTGTAATTTTGTAAGGTTGCATCCCATACATGTCAGTAAAAATAACTCTATCCCTTTATTAAAACTTCAGTGTCTTCATTTATATTTAGAGTGGTAGCAACATAAAATTGAAAACCTGAGAGTTGTGAAGGATATAAAGTCATGTTTTAATAGGGAAACTAAATTGCTCCTTCAAAGAGCCTATAAAACTGAAAAGCATTCATTATAAATGTAATAAAGACTTACGAGTCCCATTTTATTAAAACTACACCCAGTTTCCTGTAGGGGCTGGATCATTTAGAGGTAAACCAGTGACACTTTATGTCTAGCAACAAACTTTCCGTGAGATAAGATATCTACTGAAATGAGGTTGGTGGTTTTAACATGATCCCTAATGGATATCCATTCATGTTAAAAGATTAGAACTTTTGCTGTAGCTGAGTTTGTAGCTTCTGATAATAATGCACCCAGACCAGATTAATGACCAGTAAATTTCTTACTACTCTAAGTTTCTTGAAGAAACAGAACAATTGTGAAAGATAAAGCTTATGCCTCTACTAATTGCTGTGTTATATCATCCTATCATACTGTAAAATTCTTACTCAAGTCAAATTATGTAGATTAACACTGTCACAGGATAATGACTTTCCACTGGTTACCTTTGGCCTCTCTTTTTCCTTTCAGGTACAATAATGTTTTTAATGTGGTACAGGAGAATCATTCTCTTTTAGACTTTAGCTGCTTTTCAAAGATTTTCGGTTACATTTTCCACAGTTCATTCTATTTTGCATATTCTATACACGTATTTCGATATTACTTTAATGGACTGTGGTTGTGTTGAAAGTGAAAGTGTTAATCACTCAGTCATGTCTGACTCTTTGCAACCCCATGTATTGTAGCCCACCAGGCTCCTATGTCCATTGAATTCTCAGGGCAAGAATCCTGCAGTGGGTTGTCATTGCCTTCATCAGGGAATCTTCTCAACCCAGGTATCTAACTGGGGTCTTCTGTATAGCAGGCAGATTCTTTACTGTCTGAACCACCAGAGAAGCATGGTTATGTTAGGGGCAGTGTTTTTAAAATGCAAAAGGAAAACCCAATGAAATGATAGCCAGGTAGTCCAGTTACTCTTAGTTTTAGAATCGACTACTTTTAAAGAGACATACTTAAATGTTTAAATGAGACAACTGAAGTGTTTAAGTTAATATGCATAGGTTGTATTGATTTATTCAGAAAATAAGACAAAGTTTCTGGTAGATGGTGACAAATTAAAAGTGGATTTATTCTAATTCCTTTCTTAACACACATCCAACATATAAATAATTATATGATTCTGAGAGCAGATCTGGAGCCTTGTTTAGAGAAATTGTCATGTCAGGCCAAAACTTTGGCCAGTTTATGCTGAGCAGAGAGAACATTTTCTTTAAAAAAAAAAAAAAATATATATATATATATATATATGAGCAGAAGGGAATCCTTGTTTATTCTCTGATTAATAATTGCATTCTGGTGTTCTGGAGAATAAGAGTACTTGCCCCAAAGTGTATTGGAATCCCTAAATATTCTTCAACTTAGCTCCCCTAAAAGAAATCTTTATTATTCTGTTTACTGTCATCTGATTTCTAAATTAAATGTTCTTTCCTTTTTGTTGATTGCCATTGTTACCATAAAGCAGATAGTTGTCTCTAAATCCCTTCCAACATGTGAAAATGCCAAAGTTTGAGAAATCTTTTAATTTGAAAGTAATGATTTGGTAGCAGAAATTTTCAAGGGAGCAAAATAATTTTAAAGTTTTGAAACTTAAACTTCAGCCTTAGGTTAATTTATCACTTGATAGAATGTAACGGTACTAAGTAAGCAGGTTGAAGGCTATAATATAGTGTACTAGTTTTTTTTTTTTTTTTTTAACATGATTATTTTTCACATCCTTCCAGTTGATACTTTTAAATTTTCTTGGAATTGGGGTTTATATTTAACCAGTATCTTCTTTCATTTTTAACTGATGACATATTTCACTTTGGTATATTGAACCCCAATTCCATAATTACTTCTACTTTTTTGTCCTTTTTAAAGATGTATGGAGACTTTTTCATCAGATAATAAAGTATATTCTCAGATTTATTTCCCTATAAATGTTTAGTTAATTTACAGAGTAATTGATTGGTTTGTTGAAACGTCATGATGGCTGCTGTATTTCCTCAACCTTTTCAGTGTTCTTCAGGTCATGTTAAAAAAAAATCTCATTTCAGGGAAACAACTGTGTTCACATGAGAGTGGTAGTTTGGTTGCTAAGTCATGTCCTACTCTTGGGACCCCATGGAATGCAGCCCATCAGGCTCCTCTGTCCATGGGATTCTCCAGGCAAGAATACTGGAGTGGGTTGCCATTTCCTTCTCCAGAGGATCTTCATGACCCAGAAATCAAACCTGGGACTCCTGCATTGCATGCAGATTCTTTACCCAACTGAGCTACAAGGGAAGCTCCTTTTTTAAGCCCTTATTTATGAATTCTAGAGACTGCATGGAAATTTAAAGTAGTTTTGTTAGTGATAGTGAGAAAGTGGAAGCAGCTCAAGTCTACCTCAATAGGCACAAAATAAATTGTGAAATAAGTATTCAGTGAAATACTACACAGCTATGAAAACCAATCTGCTAGCTTTGTATATACTGTTACAGAGATATATAACATACATAAGTCAAAATGAATAAAATGTAGAATGCAAATAGTATGAGTATATTTGTGTAACACTAAAGATGTACAGATACATAAATAAACAAATATACAGAGAAAATTTTTAAATGATTTCTGCTATTAACCATAGTTACTTTTGGGGAAAGAAACTAGGGAAAATGAGGATTTACATTTTCATATTAATTTCCTATTTTTCTGCACTGCTTTGATTTTTCTCTTTTGTCTTTTTTTTGGTCTCTGTTTCTATGGCTTAAAAAAATAATGAACATGTATTATTTTTAAAACAGAAAAACTTTAGAAAAACAGTGCCCATTTACTTAGTAAACAAAGAATAGGAGATTATTCTTTGGGTGTCTTCCATAACCTTTTTTAAATGAAAATTGATTATCTTCTAATTTACAATGATTTTTAAGAAAGCTTTAGGAAAAATACCACATTGGTTTTCATTTAAAACATCTAGTGTTGAGTAGTTCATTTTATTGAGAAATTCCCCCCCTAATTTGCTGTTACTGTTTGATTCTGAGATTGAAGAGCAGGCTACGCCTCTACTTGTAAGGTGTCACGTAAAAGGTCACTTTTGTTGTTCAGTCGCTAAGTTGTGTCCAGCCCTTTTGTGACCCCGTGAACTGTAGCCGGCCAGGCTCCTCTGTCCGTGGGATTTCCCAGGCAAGAATAGTGGGGCAAGGATACTCCTTATCCAGGGGGTCTTCCCAACCCAGGGGTCAAACTCACATCTCCTGTGTCTTCTGTATTGGGAGGTGGATTCTTTGCCACCGTACCACCTGGGAAGCCCTTGAAAAGTTACTACCCTAAAGCATTTTGTTCTTTAGAATGAGCAATGTAATCTTTTATTACATTCTCAAAGATTAATTATCTTATTTAGTTCTCATTAGGCCAGTATTGAGCTCGGTTTTAAAAAGTAGGTTTGATTGAACATTGCAGCATTCCATTCATATTGCCAAAGTAGATTTGGAGAGAATTCAGACAGACTCTTCTGTGTGTTAATTTTAATTTATTTCACATTTTTCTGATAATTTCTAAACACTATGTGCATAAATGTTCTGGAAAGAATATGAATTTTGAAATCTTGTGTATTTGTAAAAAGTCCTCATGGATAGTGAAAATTAACGTAAGTGAGAAAACATACGTAAGAATCCTGAAGAAAAACTTGACCACATAACGGAACTTCAATGAAAAATGTTTGTATGCCTCTGCTTTTTAGAAACAAAATTCCTTCTTAATAAAAATAGTATACTGTATGAAAGGTAGTGTGGCAATCAGTAAAGTAATGCATTTGAAATTTTACACTGAATTTTGACACTTTACTTTTAATATAATGATTTCTGCTAGTGTTGCCTCTTAAATTCTTCCAGCCTGTCTCATTTTTATTCCTTGAAACTTTATGCTTTCGTGAAATTAGTTTTCAGAAGCAATTGATAGTGTCCGTTCAGTTTGTAATGAGATCATAGAAACTCACATCACTTGATACAGAACTGATAAGTTTAAAATAAAAAAGTTCCTAACTTCTTACTGTATGTTCCAAAGATATTAATAGGATTTAGATTTCTACTGTCCTTATTACTTTAAATTAGAGAAATTCTATTAATTCAGCAGATTAATAAAAATCTTTATAATTCTATAAGTATAAATGAAACCCAAAAATATCACTTGATATATCTTTCATAGAATTTACAGTGTAAGTTACATGTGATGGCTATTAATCTTTAAAGATAGACATTGTAAATATTACTAACATACCAAACTCAGCAGTTTTGTATTTTTAATTTATTATTTTTTTAATTAATTTATTTTTTATTGAAGGATAATTGTTTTACAGAATTTTGCTGTTTAAATAATTCATGAAAATGCATTATTTGAAGCTTATTATATGTAAAAAAGTATATAGTTCGGCATCTGAAAATAATTAGTAAAAATTGTTTTATTGCAAGGGGGCAATTTACATGTATGGCAGGATAAACTGAAAATTTAGTGACTCCTTACTTAAATATAGTTATAAGAAGTTGATGCTGACTGAATCAATTTTGTTCTATATAAATAATTTTGTGATTTAAGGTTGGAAATAATGGTAGATCTCCTGCCTTTCAGAGTTGGTGATAATAATTTGTAAAATAAACTTTATAAAGGAAATACTATGTTTTAGGTATTACTCTTTTATTTAAAAATGAAGAAAAAAAGTGAAGTCTCAGTCATGTCAGACTCTTTGCAACCCCATGGACTGTAGCCTGCCAGGCTCCACTGTCCATGGTATTTCCCAGGTAAGAATATTGGAGTGGGTTGCCATTCCCTTCTCTAGGGGATCTTCCTGACTCAGGGATCGAACCCAGGTCTCCCTCATTGCAGGGAGATTCTTTACCATCTGAGCCACCAGGGAAGCCCTAACACATACTGAGTAATATTTTTATCAAGTCCATATGGTTTTATTGGATTGTGAGATAAGAACTATTCATTCCCAAACATTTACTGAGTGTGTGGTGTGTACTAGACATTGTGCAGGAGTGGGTGTAGGGATAAATAAGATGAGGCTCTTGCATTGATAGAGCTCATTGTTGTTCAAAGGGAGAGAACATTAAACACAAATAATTGTGATATCCAGTAACAAGTGTTTGGTAAACAGATGTAGAGAGAAATGGGAGGAATTGATTCTGTTGGGGATCTTGGATTCTTTTCAGAGGCTGTGCTTGAAGCATGATAAATAGGAATGTTAAAAGTGAAATTGGATAATGGTGATCATAAATAGACAGAAATTAGGTGAATGTTTACTTCAGTATTGAAAGAATACCCAATGCAGGAGAACAATACTCAGTTCATTAGATGCTAATTGAATAGCTTCAAGGGATAAGTCCCTATGTTAGCTACCAAGGGGCTAGAAAAGCTGCCAGGATCTGGTACCTGCTCTAAGGGAGCTCACTCTTCAGAGAATTCTAAAATCTGGGTGCTCAATCCCAGATTTAGGTAATCTGGGAATTTAGGAAATTTAGGAAATTCCTCATACCTCTTTCCTCTCAAAATATTTTTTCTCTCTACTTTCATCTTTAAATTGCTGTTCTCACTCACCATCTCTCTTTACCCATTTCCTATTAATGCTCCATCCACTGGCCAAACCATCCTACCATCTTACTGCAGGAGAGCTCGCTAAGACTGACATGGACTTCAGGTTGCCAAAGTCTCCTCATAGTATTGGTCACTGCCCCATCTACCTGGTCAGCCATCCCCTCTCTAAATTCCTCTCTTGCCTCATCAGCTACCACTCCTCTTTTCTTACCTCTGTGACTTCTTTTTGGTTAGTGGTTTCTTCTCTCTTTATCCTGCTTTAAAATGTGGCTATTCACTTGAGCTCTGAATTTGATCTTCTCTTTTTACACTGTGCACTCTCTTGGGCTCTCATCCACTTTTCTTTGATTAAACTGCCCATATGACTCCCAAATCCGATCCAGATTCCTCCTGAGTTTTAGACTCATAGCCGCATCTGGGGGGATCAGGCACTCCCAACTTGGAATGTTCCAGCCTTTCACTGATTTGTATCTGTTATCCAGAACTGAGACTTCTCTCCTTCAAAACAAATAATACACACAATTTTATTATTATGAAATATTGCACATATTAAACTTTATTGGAAGAAGGAAGAAAGAAATTATGGTTGGTCACAATATTAGATTGTTCATTTTACAGAGTAAATACAAAGTTAGGACAGTAGTATAGCAGGAAACAAACAGTTCAACTTTCTAAAAGAATTTACCTAGGATATTTTAAAAAGTCATCAGAAGAAACCAAGAACTTTGAAGTTCCTTATACTTTCATCATGGTGTAGTGTTTTTACTTTTCCAGTGATACATAAGGGCATGAGATTTAATGCCCTTATTCGTGTTTTAATCTGTGTTTTAAAGGCTTAAGCTAATTTGATCATGGTTGAATGGTGTTATGAAAGTTCATTGCTGTATTCTGAATTTTTTGGCTTCTGGGTAAGTCTGAAAGAAAATTACTTCTTCCACTTAGATACATAGTTGATCAGCCACACTCTTGGTGTTACCAGACATGAGGTTGCTCTGTGTAAGCAGCTTCTATCTGCTCCAGTTGCCTTCTGACAGATCTTGATGAACACAGACTCCCATGTGGCCACTTCCCTCCTCTGCCTCTTGTTGACAACTCTCCTCACCTCCTCGTGCTGCACAGCTCCTGGTTGTAGAAAGAGAACCAAGTTGCCTTCTATTGCAGAATTTCACCTTAAACAGCATTCTCCTTAAATAGCACTGGAGAACTAGGGTGATATGATGAGGAAAGGGGTGTACAGAAAGAGTGTGAAATGTGAGGTGCCCTTTTAAAAAAGGTTTTCTTGCTTAGCTTATAGCAAATCACCTGACTTGGCCTGACTTCATTTTCTAAAGGCTTTCTCTGGCCCCATCACACATTTAAGGGTAAGAGATGCTAGACTCTTTTTACTGTAAGAAGCTGCATTGTGCTACTAACCTAAAAATACTTCCAAGTCAGGAGGAAGGGATATGTAGTTACTTGCCTTTAGGGTGTTTGATTTTTGCTTTTAAGAGTCCATGTCAAGTCAGTTCTAGTCAGGACACTGTTTAGAAGTAAAAGCATACAGATGGCCGGTGTGTGTGTGTGCATGTGTTTGTGTGTGTGTGTGTAAACAGCTGCATTTTACGGAGCTGGAGATGATAACTTTATTTCTGAAAGCATCCTGTTAGTAAATGTAACTGTGATGTAACAAATGCATTTTACGTGCAGTAATGGAATTTAAATTGCTCTAAGAGGCTAAGTAAAAGAGTTACTCTATTTTTGCCTTGGTTTTCTTACCTGCAGTTTGGGGGTGGAATATAGCAAAGAATATTTTTTTAAAAAGGAATATAATTCAAGATGCAAAATAATATACTGTAAATTATGTCGGTCACTGAACAATATTAAACTGGAAACTTGTAAGCCAGGCTAGCTCTGCAAAAAGTTGTGAGCAAAGCAGTATGCTTTTTTTGCTTCTTGCTCACTCTTATTGTCTCTTCAATGTTTTCTTCTCTCTCATTTTAAATATGCTGTGGTCAGTTCATTTCTATTCTTCAAAGCTTTCTCTAAGGAAAAAGGAGAAGCATCACTGATGTTTGCTATGTGTCAGACTTTGTACTAGAAGTTTTACATGTATTTTCATTAACTACGATAACAATCATGCTTGTGACACCAGCTCTCCTTCCTCGGCTTCAAATTTTAGTTAAACCGCCCAGTTAAGATTGTTATGAACTTTATTTGCATCACATGATGGTATATACAAATACCTATATATCTACCTGTTGATGTAGATTAATAATCTTGTTCTGTATAAAGAAGTAGGATGCTTGTAGTGGTAAAGAGTATAGCCTTTGAAGCCAGACTACTTGAGGAAACCAGAGCTTTGCACCTGCCCCAGGTCACATATCATTAGTGACATATCTAGTAGAAGGATTTGGACCTATGAGTGATTGACTCCAACACTCACTCATTCTTTCAAGTACTTTCAGTCACTGCTCTCCACCCTCTTTTTCTATTTATTCTAGTATTGCATGAAAGAGTGAAATATTTCCTGAAATCCTGCATTTTTGTTACATATGTCACATTTTTATGCAAAACAAAAATAATTTTCACTTTTGGTGAGTCTAAAAAGTACATGTGATGATAAATGAAGAAGCTCTGTAGTCTGAGTTTGGTAATACGGTGATGCTAGATTTAATATTACATTGGAGCCTGAAGGACTAGTAGAATCAGTGGAAACCTTGTTTTTTCTTAGATGTCACTGTTTACCTTGAGCATGAAAAATAGAGCAAGTAGTTAGAAAGCTCAGAGGAATAAAAAATAATAACCATCATGCTGCTCTGGAAATAAAAGGAAATGATAAAGCATACACCTACCAGCTCAGTGATCAGTGATTTTAGCTGTTGGCCAGACATTTAATTTAGTGTTAAAAAAAAATGGTGTGAGAAACTGCTTTAAACCGTGTATCTGCAGTTCTTAGGTCACTATTTATTTTTATATACTGACCCATTTTAATTTTCACTTCTAGTACCACTGAAATTATGTCATGAATCTATACATCAGCACCCCTCCCCCCCATGGATTGTCCTGTTTAAAAAAAAAAACCCTATTATACTTGAACAGATATATGAGGGCTAATCTGTGATAACAGTTGGCTTGAACAAGCATTTAGCCTGGAAAGGCATCCTTTCATCTTAAAAGGTATAGTGAGCCTTCTCTTCCCACCCCAAAGCCTGTCTACTTTCTATCACAGGGCTGAAATGGAGAAATCACCTTCAGTCATTTCAGTTCGATATCATATAACCTATAAAGAATGGCAATTCTCTGAAACTTCACTGTATTAAAAATATCATCCTTATTTTCTTACCTTCATCTTTGCCCTAGTTTTTTTGCTGAAGGATTCCATCATTTCTTCAGTACTTGTAGGGTTTTGGAGAATGTGGACCAATGCATCTTTCTTCTTTTGATCACTTTCTGTTTGTGTGTTCTCAGGGAAAGCAAAGTTAAAGGATGGTTCATGAGTAGAGTGAGAAACATTAAAAGAAAGCTGTTGTGAAAATAACTCTGCCATATTTATTAAGGATTAGCATGGTTTTTCTGGTCATTAACGTTAAGCTAATTTTCTTTTTGGCAGGCCCTTGTAGTAGTTCTTTTTTTTTTTTTTTTTTATTAAAAAGGTGGGTGCTGTGAAAGCACTGTTGCCTTTCAATAGTTAAAATTGAACAGAGGATCCTCAGGTCTCTGGGGCCACAGAAGCAAAGTTTCTGCTCTTGATATAGGTTTCTCTACTGTTTTTATCCCCCTTGAGATAAGTCTTCGATTTAAGTGGCCACAATAGAATGTGAATTTTCTCATGTTTTTGTAAGCTATTTTTATAGATCTGGTCTTGAAGTTAGCTGTTTGGTATGAAGTTTGGCTTCAAAATAGGTTTAAAATTTGAAAGCCTTCCTATTGAATGAGTATAAGTTATTCTACAGGATTATTAACTAAATAACTAGCTAGTGTGGGTAATGCACTAAGTCCCCCTCTTTGGGGGGATGTCAGAAATGGCAAGTTTATCAAGTGGCCACTCTCTGAACCCCTTCCCATCACTCACATGTGCCCAACTCTCTGTTTCACCAGGAGATTGACCCTTGCCTTCTCATCGGTGGCTCAGCAGTCAAGAATCTGCCCGCAATGCATGAGATGCAGGCTAAATCCCTGGGTCAGGAAGATCCCCTGGAGGAGGGTGTGGCAACCCACTCCAGTATTCTTGCCTGGAGAATCCCATGGACAGAGGAGCCTGGTGGGCTACACAGTCCATAGGGTCACAAAGAGTCAGACACAACTGAAGTGACTTAGCTATACCTCCCTTGAGCTAATGGGTCTGGCAACTTCAGGCAAATCCCGCTGGTAGTTGAGGTGGGAGAGGGCAAGCAGAACTGCCCTTGTGTTCCCCAGAGGGACCCTCCCCACAGACCCTTCCTGTGGTAGCCTCTCCTTCTCTGACAAGTGTACATCTACCTGGTCTCTTTCATCTCTCACCCCCTTAAAAATATATATATTTTTTCCTTTTCAATGCAAAGTCATCAATGTAGAGGTAAACTGCATTCTGACTGTGTTGTATAGGGGAGAGGTGAAGGCCCCAGACTCTGCCTGAATTTGCTGCCCAGACCTGTAGTTACTGACGAAGTGATTTTGGACAGATGATTTAAGATCCCTGGGCTTTACTTGCTTCCTCTGTAAATAACACTCATGAGCCTTATCAAGAGAGCTGAATGAGTTAGTATGTATAAAGCCCTTAAAACAGTATCTACCATATGATAAGCTCTTTTTAAGTGTTTGCTATTATCATGATGATTTAAATGTAATCATGAAAGAAGACAAAGGCACTCTCTTCTATCCTGTCCTATTGACTATAGCATTCATTCAACTCATTCAACAAATATTTAAGGGCATACTATGTGCTAGGCATGGTATTATCTCATTTCCAGTAGGCTCCATTCTATGAGTGTGGCCTGAGCCCAATTATATTACAGCAGTCTGAATTTCTGTCCCAATACTGTATGTGAAATCTGAGAGTGCACATGGCGTTTATTCCTTTTTAACCTTTTTAAAAAGGTTAAGTGCCTAATTTGGGCTTGGGTAGCATTGGCTTGAATGTCTGAGAGTTCTTGCTAAGTGGCAGGATCACACTCGGCTGATCCTAATAGGAAGAGCCTGGTGGGCCTAGAGCAGAGGTCCTCAGCTTTGGGGATCTAATGCCTGATGATTTGAGGTGGCACTGATGTAGCAATAATAGAAATAAAGTGCACCATAAATGAACACATTTGAATCATCCTAAAAGCATCCCCCACTCTTGATGCATGGAAAAGTTGTCTTCCACGAAACCAGTCCCTGGCGCCAAGATGGCTGGGGACCGCCGCCCTATAGCCTCAGCCAGCGGAACTTCCCCTTGTTCGTGTCGTTGCTCTGCTGCCGGAGGCTCACTGAATTAAGCGGGTTAAGACTCCCTTTAACTAGAGAAGAAAGGACCTAGTTTCCTTGGGGCCCACCGGCTGTTGGAACAAACCTGCCTCACTCCCTCTTTTCCAGAATGATCTTATGTCACATATCATATGTGTTCACTGGTCCCCACAACATTAATGTTTACTTACGTTTTACCCCCACTTTTGGGGTCTTTTCTTTTCCTATATAATAGTGCATACCTTTAGGGGGAAAATAGAGCCTACTACTAATTCTACTCCCAGAGATAAGTGAACTGATTTACTGGGGAGACAGGAAGATACAAAAACTGAAAATAAATAAATAAAATAAAAGGGTGTGGTTATAGACAGTTGTCAGAGATTTCCAAAAACACAAGTGGCTTCTTCCCAGTGTTGCTCAGTCTGACCCTGTCCTTGTCACACAGATCGCAGAGATTCTTGAAGAACTGTGTAGTGAGAACCATTCTGAGATTATATATTGCTATTGATTTCCTCATCAACCTACCTGATAAAAGCTGAGATATGGTCCTGGATGCTTAAAACGATAGAATGGAATGATATTAAGATATATTGTAGGCAGAAGAGAGGAATGATGCAGGCCTGAGTAGACGTGAGGGGGTATCTCAAGGCTGTAACTCCAGTTGTGGTGACAGACCTGTGCCAGAAACTTATATATGGACATCACTGCTGTGTGGGGTTGCCTTTAAAAAAGAGAACTTGTACCCTTCCTTTGTATCATGGATACCTTTGGTGGGAATTTTCTATGACCTATAGACCCCTTAGAATAAATTTTTAAATGAATAAAATATATAGATTACAAGGGAAACTAGTTTTATATATATATATATATATAAAACATCAAAATATATAAAGTTTGTGATGTACTATGTATGTGCTTCTTCATAATGTATTTTAATGTACTAAATGCTGTGATCCAGTTTTGGGTGTAAAAATGGTTATAATCTCAAGGTGATTTTAAAAGGAAAAAAAAAATATGTCAAGGTATAGGTGACTGCTAATATGACTGTGGTGGTTGGTGTTTTCCTATGTTCACTGTAGAATAAAATGCTAAGTTACAGGGAGAGGTTAGCAAAAAAAGAAAAAAGAAAGAAATTCCTCCCAGGTTTATACATGTCTCTGAATTCAATGTATGGACCCCTGGGTTTGTGAGGCCTGGTTAGAGAACTGTTTAAAAGCAGCACTGAAGGCAGTACTGCCAAGGTGGGGAGTATAATGATAGATATGTGAAGACAGTGGAAGATTCTGTATGCTGATATGGTAAGGGGGACTTGTCCTCCATTTTAATTTTTTAATGAAAAATGTATGATTTTTAATAAATTTTTCTTCAAATTGTCAAGGCCCTTTTCATTTTCCATTTTAGTGCCTCTACCTACCTATAAAACTGATAGAACCTATGATCTTTTGGGGGTTGTCTGGAGAAAATCTGTCTGCAATGCAGGAGATCTGTGTTTGATCCCTGGGTTGGGAAGATTCCCTTGGAGAAGGGAACTGGTATCCACTCAAGGTATTCTTGCCTGGAGAATTCCATGTACAGAGAGGAGCCTGACAGGCTATAGTTCATGGGGTCTCAAAGAGTTGGAAATGATGAGAGGGTTTTTTTTTTTTTTAATAATCTTTAACTTAATCATTGAGTATGTAATATTATAATAAAAGAATTTAGGATTATGTTTGTCTATTCTGTTATATAGATGTAAATAAATAAATATATAATTCTCATTACAATTTTTTAGATTAAAGCATATTCCCTTACATTTAAAACAGCTAGGCGAGCCCACTCATTTCTGATTGTACTATTCTTGCTATTTAATACAAAATGCTTAGAACTATTGAAAGAAATATTTGGATGAGCAAAGTCATTAGACAATAATGCAAAGGGATCTAGCAATCATTTGGCTTCCATTTCCTTGCTATTCTTTTCATTACATTATAGAAATGAAAATTTCCTAATCTTGTTCTGACCTCTAAGAATACACTTACAGTGGGTTTTTAGTTTTGCTAGTTGCTGTTTACTGGTTGCTAGTTGCTATTTAGCCGCACCTCTCAGCCTGCAGGATATCAGTTATTCAGCCAAGAATCAAACACTGGCCCTGGCAGTGAAAGCCCGGAATCCTAACCACTAGGCAACCAGGGAAATCCCTTGTTCACTTTTAATGTATTTTTGTGTTTCATTGCTAAATTCTTTTAGAAATAAATCTTTGGAGGTGATGTCCTAGAACCTCTAGATTTTTAAAATTTTGTTGTCACTTTTAGATCTTCATTCCTCCTATCACCTGACATCCAGACTGACTTTTCCTGGTATATTTCTGGTTGCTAAATGCAGTGAACACAGTCAGACATAGTCAGGAGGAAAAGCCTGTGAGTTATGGGTGATTGCTTTTATGTATTAATGGTGCCTATGGAGGGTCTCATTAACACACACAGCATGGGGAATTTTTGCAGCTACCACACAGAGCTCAAAAAACCCAACTGCAAAGCAAACTTGATTGTTTATGTCTCAGTATTTTTATTTGGAGCTTTAAAGGACATTAACGAAACTTCTTGGGGCAGGTGGAATGCCATATGGCACAGGGACTGGACCACCGCCATAGCTTTTGAAATTTATTGAAGCTTCTCCTTGTAGTGGGAGTGATATGAGTCCTTGGACTGTTTCCATTCAGTGATGACATTCATGTACGGATCAGCAGTAAAGCTACTTGAAAGAAAGCAAACCAGTAACCATCTAGACAGAGACTTATTTTAATATATACTTATTAATAGGGCCTGAAAGAGAGTATTGTTAACACTGTCTTTATTGGATTCAACTGTTTTTTTCACATATTGTCTTATTTTACAGATTTTGTATAGATACTATTGTAGAGTAATTGGGGTGGGGATGGGGGTATAGATATACTGGTTTCCTATACACTAACTGAATACTCCTAAATTCAGATTTTATGTCATACACACACATGCCACCACCTCCCCCCCCAACATGCATACATACATTCATATCTAGGGATAGTTTTGAATGGTGGCATAGTCATTAAGAGGCAGTGTCTGGGACCTTCTAGGGTTACACCCAAAGTCCCACTGCTGTTTGAGTTCTACAATTAGCACAGGAGGCTTCCTTCACCAGTGTGCTTATGGCAGTCTTGAGGCAGGGTGGAAAGAACGGCCTTTCCAGTCCTGCTTGTGACAAGTGCTCCTCATGGTCTCTGTACTGAGCCCAGATGCTCTATAGAAGGAGAGGGCTTTTAGAGAAGGAAAGGGAAGCTTTTGCAGTGCTTGAGAGAATGAATGGATTATATCCTTGTTTAACAGAATTAGGATAAATTGAGTATTTGTGATTGTCACTGACTTCAAATTATTAATACATATGTGCCTTGGAATACTATAGATAATTGACTTTATGCAATATAGTTTTCCTATAAATGGACGCTGTCATTTTATATGGAAGTTGGCACTGCAAATAATTTTAAGTAAAGATTAAAGAACATAGGACATTTACTTGTTGACTCCATTTTCACTATCCCCTCCCCCTGTTTCTGTTTGATTCTTAAGGCAGAAGTATAATTTCTCTCAGAAAGACCCCAGAGCACTCTGGTTCTTCATGGCTACTCCTGTTCTTGTAATAAAGAGTGAACAAAACAAATGACAAAAAAATTGTCTTTCATTGAATATAAAATATAAAAACTCCCATTCATGAGCACTTTCAATTTTTATAAATAAGTTATACTGCTTATATTTTCCCTATTATTGTGACAGCAGTGCAAATTAGGTGCTATTATTTCCATCTTATAAATGCAGACAATGAGACCAAGAGAAATAAAGTCACTTCCTCAAATTCTCATGGGCATACCTATTAAGAAGCAGAGCTGGCTTTAAAAAAAAAAAAAAAAACAAAAAAACCAAACAGTATCACTTGAACTCAAGAGTCCATGTTCTTTCCTTTATGTCTGAAATTCTATCTTTTATGTTAAATATTTCACAGGGATTTGCAATTTCCTGATTCAGGCACTTTGTTCTTTTGAGTTTAAAGACCCACCATGATCTCCAAATATGCCCCATAGAAGAAATTGCTCTTTTAACAACCACCACCACAAACTTAGACATAAGGGGTCATGCTAATGAGAAGCAAGATACAATATAGCTGTTAAGGAAAGTGCCAACACAACTTCTGGCTGCTCAGTCTGAGAATATAGCTTCTGCTTGTCCCAGTTAAACTCTGAATGCATATGTAGTCATTTCCCTTTATAACTCTCTGTGGACAGAGTTTGTAATATCAGATGTGAGATGATAGAAGTGGCTCCCAGTAAAGTAAAGCCTAGGAAGTATGGCCTAAAATATAAACTCCTTAAAAAAAAAACCTGTTTCCTTACTGAGCTTGCCAGTTTCCATAATTAGTCAGAGGCAATTAAGTACTTTAATTAGTTTGATCTTTATGGAATTTCCAACATATTTTTGTTTTGTAATCAGAACTAAATTTGAGTATGTGACTAATATCCCTTATAAAGGCTTACAGTAACATGCATCAAAATGATTCACTTCCCTTCCAGGATGGTGATATTTTATCAGCGTAATTTTAACATGCATTTACAAAAGCATAGTGTTTATATACAGTATTACTTATTTGAAATTTAACATCATTCATTTTTCAGGCAGCATGGGGTTAAGCAGAACATAATGGGGTTAAGCAGAACATAAAATTTAGATGCAGCCACAATATAAACATTTAAGATGCACTTATAAATACTTAATGGCTTAGCATTTAATATACATGATAGTTTAAATTTTGGGTGTAGTAGTATAAAAGTTTATATAATCTAGCAAGGCATCAATTTAAGAGAGAACTGCCAATCTATGTAAGATTTAGCATTCAAGTCATGGTACAAATTGTAGTTAATTTGATTAATGAATTGTAACTTCTAAATTTAAATTTACAATATACATAAGGACTTGAGAGAATCCAAATTATTTGGAAACTAGCCTGAGTTATTTTTCTTCTGCTTGTCTTTGCCTCTAGGTCCATTGAATATAACTACTGGATCAAGGTTTTTTTGTTTGTTTTTTTATATCCACCTAAATCTATTCTTAAAATCATGACTGCTTTCAACTCCCAACACACTCTCACTTCTACCCTCCACTCCCAGCTGTTTTCCCTGAGGAACACGATTGACTGTTTTGTTTTCTTATCCCCTTGAGTCATTTTCTTAACTTTTTCATCCCTGGGGGTACTTTATGCTCTATTTCTACTTCTCATTTTTCAGACTTAATATCTTCCTTTATTTTTCCTTTTCAGTTGATAAATCAACTGACAAACTCTATCCTGAATCCCTGATGACTGCTTTCTTGAGTTTCAAGGAATCTGAAGATTCTTTCAGTGGAATCTATCATAGAGTTTGGATGCAGAAGCAGCCTGCCCCCTCTGTGCCTGAATCATGTTGAAACCACGGGGCAGGTCTGCGTTCCTCAGATCTATTCGAGTCAAAGAAGTGGTAAACACCTGGAGGCAGGAGAAGGACAGAAAGAAGAATGGATTTAGTTCCATTCGCCTAGTAAATGGGAATCTGTCCCAGAGTTCCTTTGAGTACGCTGAGTCCGGAAAGCCTAAAAGGGATGACACTTGAACAGAACTGACTATACTAAGGATGGCTCATGGAAGGAAAAAGTAAGATTCTGTATTTTATATATCAATTCTACACTCATTCCCTCTTCAGCCACTTAGAGGGAAAAGGTTTAAAAATCTTTTTTTTCTCTCCCTGCTTAGTTTATTGAAGTCCGAAATGACTGTGTATTGAAATGTTTATTCTTAAAGCTTTTGAATCCAAAGAATCGTATTCAATATGTAAGCAAGGTCAGAGCCTATCTAAAGTGACAGATTAGCTAGATACAAAATCTATAGCTATAGGTTTTAGCAGTAAGAGGTAATGAACAGCATGGAAGTGACAAGAAGAAGACCTTAGTATACTTCATTCTTGAGTTAGCTTTTATCATACTATTGAGAAACGTTAAGGGTCAGTCTTTGTTATTGTTTTTGGCAGGCAACTGGATTAAATAATGCTGGTCATTTATTTAGTATTACGTAAAACCTTCACATTTATCCCAGTATCCACTTTGAAAACCAGAAAGTTCAACACTGTGCCTTAAGGCAACCGAGCCTTCCTTGTGGCTCTTACTGATCACCTGGGTTTGGCTTCACTGTGCTGCCAACTATTAGCTGTGTATGTGGGGCTGTAGCCTATGAGTTTAGCTGGAGACACCCATTAGAATGGATGTATTCGTTCTTCCATGTCTCCCTTCCAAACTATGACCTATTTCAGTGTTTCAGGATGCTCATATACATGATCCACTCCTTCATCTAATCCATGTATTGAGCACTTACGATATGTCAGTGAGTGTATAGAGGATTGCATGTATATAACAAGGAACAAGACAGGCAAGATCCCTGTTCACAGAGCTTACATTCTAGTAATCAAACATATAAAGAATCAGCATGGCGATAAGCGTGACAGAAGTAGCAGAGTGTTCGTTAGAAGCTTGTTTACAGTATGTGGTTAGGGGAACTGTTATCCATTCCTACTTGAGAAAAGCACATGAAGATACTGCTTTACGTATTCTCCAGTAAATCGCAGCAGGGGAAATTGGGCTCAGTGATCTTAAGACATTCTTATTGTGTGGATCTCAAACATACGTGCAAATTGTCTATTGGCAACGAAAATAGTATGGTAATAAGGAAATCAGGTAATGTGTGCTCCTAATTATATTTAAATAGGTCTACATGTAGTGATAATAATGGTGAACTAATATAGTCATAATTGTGTAATAGAAAGATAGTATAGAAATAATGGTATGGTACTTGGTGGTTGTAAAAACTAAATATCATTTTTTCAATAGCTTCAACTAAGCACTATAATATGTTTTTTTTTAATGCTCAATTTAACTTTAAAGAATAGTATTTTTCTATCCTGGAACCATCATAGGACCCTAATAAACAGCATGTCAAAATTCTTCCTAGTTTATAAAATGAAGCATATATCTTATATATAGCATCCAGGATTAAAAAGTAGAGGTTTTGTTAATACTTGTGCATAGTTGAATTGAAAGTAATTAATACATTCATTTCAGCAAAATTTTATTTTTTGGTTCTGTGATTCATGGGAAAGATGCTTGCTGGTTCTTGGGAGTATGTAGATACCTGCTAACTAGCTGGAAACAGTAATATGAAAAGCATTTAGCATACTAAATCTTATACTGTGTTCCTCTCATGATATTAGATGCTTTCTTGTTCCATTCGATCCTCAGTAGGACCCCATTTTTACAGTGAAAGAAAGTGAAGATCCAGGCAAAAAAACTTAGGGAATGAGGAAGCTAGGATTCAACCTTCTGCCCTCTGATTCTAAGTACCTTGCAGGCTCTTCACATTCTCTGGGACATGAAACCTCCCACCCCATCTTTCTGTCATGTTTGCTATACACACGTGTACATAAAAGAAATCTCACAGATTCCTAACTTTCACTGAGTTTTATGGCTAAGACTAATCTAGGTAAATTGAATTTGTGGGTCATCTCGAAAGGTCCTTGTAACAATGATTTTAGTTACTTCCTGGACTAATGGATGTACAATTACTTCATAACAACATTGACTGATCTGCAGTTTCATATTCTCTATATTACTCTATTTGACAACTACACCTTTTAAAGTTGGAGATGTGGAAAGACAGAAAATAATAATTAACAGAAGGGCAAAGAAAAGAGGACAGATTTTCAAAAAATAATGCAGTTTCAAACTCAGTAATTAAATTAGTTTTTTTTGTTGTAGTGACAAATTACGTATTTCCCTGACCACATTCATCAATAAACTTGAGGGCTTGCTAGTCATCAAATGAAGTGCATATTCTAGAAGAAAAAAATTGTATGAATAAACGAGAAGATGTTAACGGGATCAGTTCAGTTTAGTTCAGTTGCTCAGTGGTGTCCACCTCTTTGTGACCCCATAGACTGCAGCACACCAGGCTTCCCAACTCCTGGAGCTTGCTCAAACTCATGTCCATTGAGTCAGTGATGCCATCCAACCATCTCATCCTCTGTCATCCCCTTCTCCTCCCACCTTCAATCTTTCCCAGCATCAGGGTCTTTTCCAATGAGTTCTTCGCATCAGGTGGCCAAATTACTGCAGTTTCAGCTTCAACTTCAGTCCTTCAAATGAATATTCAGGACCAATTTACTTTAAGATTGACTGGTTTGATCTTTCAGTCCAAGGGACTCTCAAGAGTCTTCTCCAACACCACAGTTCAAAAGCATCAATTCGTTGGTGCTCAGTTTTCTTTATAGTCCAACTCTCACATCCACACATGACCACTGGAAAAACCATAGCTTTGACTAGATGGATATTTGTTGGTAATGCTTTTTAATGTGCTGTCTAGGTTGGCCATAGCTTTTCTTCCAAAAGCAAGCATCTTTTAATTTCATGGCTGCAGTCACCATCTGCAGTGATTTTGGAGCCCTCAAAAATAAAGTCTGTCACTGGTTACATTGTTTCCCCATCTATTTCCCATGAAGTGATGGGATGAGATGCCATGATCTTAGTTTTCTGAATGTTGAGTTTTAAACCAACGTTTTCACTCTCCTCTTTCACTTTCATCAAGAGGCTCTTAATTCTTCTTTGCTTTCTGCCATAAGGGTGGTGTCATCTGCGTATCTGAGGTTATTGATATTTCTCCTGGCAATCTTGATTCCAGCTTGTGCTTCATCCAGCCTGGCATTTCACATGGTGTACTCTGCATCTAAGTTAAATAAGTAGGGTGACAATACACAGCCTTGATATACTCCTTTCTTTATTTGGAACCAATCTCTTGTTCCATGTCCAGTTCTAACTGTTGCTTCTTGAACTGCATACAGATTTCTCAGGAGGCAGGTAAGGTGGTCTGGTATTCTCATCTCTTCAAGAGTTTTCCACAGTTTGTTGTGATCCACACAGTCAAAGGCTTTGGTACAGTCAATAAAGCAGAAGTAGATGTTTTTCTGGAACTCTCTTGCTTTTTTGATGATCCAGCGGATATTGCCAACTTGATCTCTGGTTTCTCTGCCTTTTCTAAATCCAGGTTGAACATGTGGAAGTTCTCGATTCATGTACTGTTGAGGCCTTGCTTAGATAATTTTGAGCATTACTTTGCTAGTGTGTGAGATGAATGAGATTGTGAAGTAGTTTGAACATCCTTAGCATTGCCTTTCTTTGGGATTGGAATGAAAACTGACCTTTTCAAGTCCTGTGGCCAGTCCTGCTTCGTTTTCCAAATTTGTTGCCATATGTAGTGCAGCACTTTAACAGCTTCATCTTTTAGGGTTTGAAATAGCTTATCTGGAATTCCATCACCTCTACTAGCTTTTTTTCATAGTGATGCTTTCTATGGCCCACTTTACTTCACATTCCAGGATGTCTGGCTCTAGGTGAGTGATCGCACCATCATGGTTATCTGGATCATTTTGATCTTTTTTTATATAGTTCTTCTGTGTAATCTTGCCACCTCTTTTTAATATCTTCTGCTTCTGTTAGGTCCATGCCATTTCTGTCCTTTATTGTGCCTATCTTTGCATGAAATGTTCCCTTGGTATCACTACTTTTCATGAAGAGAGCTCTGGTTTTTCCCATTCTGTTGTTTTCCTCTATTTCTTTGCATTGATCACCGAGGAAGGCTTTCTTATCTCTCCTTGCTCTTCTTTAGTTTCTAATTTTCATTGTTTTGATAATGCACTATGTTAAGCAATATGCCGTAACTGGAAGGGAGTCACTGGGAAACCATAGGCAATAGAAGTCCATGCAATGGACCATTTATTTTTCTGTATGCTTTAAATGATTTTACATTATTTTTAAGCAACATATTTTAATTTTCATGATTAGAAAAAGGGGGAAGTATAGTGATTTTTTTCTCTGTGACATTTATAAGTAGTTTTACAATATGCTATATACTTGACAAATGATATCCGTATGACAAGACTCAATTTTCTGATCCTTCTTCTCATATTAATGTATATATGTTACTTCAAAGATGAAAGATACATTTTGATTGTAATGGGGTAAATACATTTCTTCTGTTGACTTGTGTATATGTATATTTCTCAATATAAAGTAAAATACCCTGATTTAATAAAATAAAATGGTATGTTTCTTACACTTAAAATATTTCACCTCTTATTTAAATTATCTGGTGCATTTTTGCTTTTGAAGTTCTATACTGCAGATCCATTTTGCGTTTCTGCAGATTATTTCTGATCTTATGAATCATGTGATTCCTAATGGAGTACAAATTATAGATTCCTCTTTACAACAAACCTAGGTTGGTCTATATCAATTTCTTTCCTACCTACCCCATTGTATATCATTACTCAAAAGTGCATTTATAACTTAGGAATTAAAATAATACACAATCCAGATAAACATTAGTGAATTTACACTCTATGCCTCAGGGAAAGAAACTTCTGAAAGATTTGAAGTAACTGTTATGTCATACAGTTCAGATACCTCAAAAAATAAAACTCAAATGCATAAATTCTGAGAATAATGAATTGATGATCATTATGTGAGTAAAAGGTTACCATAAAGTGCTTGAATTTGCTACTTATTCCCCACCTCCTCTTTGTATGGGCTTCCCTGATAGCTCAGTTGGTAAAGAATCTGCCTGCAATGCAGGAGACCCCAGTTCGAGTCCTGGGTTGGGAAGATCTGCTGGAGAAGGGATGGGCTACCCACTCCAGTATTCTAGCCTGGAGAATTCCATGGACTGTATAAGTCAATGGGGTTGCAAAGAGTCAGACACGACTGACTGACTTTCACACCCCTTTGTACTGATCAATACTTCTTGAGGCTTATTTCTCATATAGAATTTTCTTTGGTATACAAGTTGTTAATGCCATTTTTTCCAACAAATTTAATTGAGCTAATTTACATACCATGCAGTATATGTACTGTATATAATTCAATGGTTTTTTTAGTCACAGATGGTTTTAACATCACTGCAGTGTGTGTTACAACACATGCATCACATCCAAAACAAAGCTAGGACCTGTTAGCTTTTGTCTTCTCCTCCTATCCCTCATCTCTCCCAGCCCAGCCCTAAACAACCACACATATATATATATTTTCTATGTAGAATCCTCTGTTTCAGACATTTTATATGTATGGAGTCACATAAATGTGGCCTTCTGTGATTAGCTTACTTCACTTAGCAAAATGTCTTTAGGTTCATTCATGCCATAGTGTACATCAAAATTTCCTTCCTTTATATGACTAATACATTATTATATGGATATTCCACATTTTGCTTATCCATTCACCTATTGACATACACTTGGGTTGTCTTCACTTTTTGGCTACAGTGAATACTGCTGCTATGGAGAGTAGTGGATATGTTTTTGTGTGGATATATGTTCCCAGCTCTCTTGTGTATATACCTAGCTATGGTATTGCTGGGTTATATGGTAACTGTCTATTGAATTATTTCTTCGCTTTTTATTCTTTATTGGAAAGTCCAGCTTACTTAGAGGAATTCTTTTAATGTTAATTTTGATATATGTCTACCTGTCCTGATTTTCATATTTCTCTCTGACCGTTTATTGCACATGTATTGATTTCAAAACATCTTTCAGATTCGTTCCCGGTGATTTGAATTTCTGCATCTGTGCCAAGAAGGAATTGTATTTGTTGCCATGTACACGGGGCTATGTTCTTTTTTTTTCAATAATTGTTTTACCAGAGTCAATAGGAGGCTGGTTAATAGTTTTTCATACAGTAATAGAATTTTCTGAAGCAGAGAGAATGTAATCACAAAATGTAAAAATAAGCAAATAAGGGCCAAAAGATTCAGGCTGTATATTTTTAATAAGCACTGTGATCTTTGAAACCAGCAGTATATTTTTGCATTGGGTGAGGTAGTAGCTTCAAAAATAAAATGTATAATAAAAATATAGATTATGGCTCTAGGCAGTGTGTGTGTAAATACGCTTGAGTGTGTATGGTAATAGGCATTGAATCAAGATTCAGAAGAGTAGGTTTTCTCACTCATCAGTTATTCAGTTCAGTTCAGTTCAGTTGCTCAGTCGTGTTCGACTTGTTGTGATCCCATGGACTGCAGCATGCCAGGCTTCCCTGTCCATCACCAACTCCTGGAGCTTGTTCAAACATTGTCCATCTTAAGTGATGCCATCCAACCATCTCAACCTCTGTGGTCCTCTTCTCCTCCAGCTTCAATCTTTCCCAGCATCAGGGTCTTTTCCAATGAATCAGTTCTTCGCATCAGATGGCCACAGTATTGGAAATTCAGCTTCAGCATCAGTCCTTCAAATGAATATTCAGGACTGATTTCCCTTAAGATTGACTTGTTTGATCTCCTTGCAGTCCAAGGGACTCTCAAGAGTCTTCTCCAACACCACAGTTCAAAAGCATCAATTCGCCAGTCCAGGTTCGATGCAGGATATGGGAAGCTTGGGGCTGGTGCACTGGGATGACCCAGAGGGATGGTATGGGGAAGGAGGTGGGAGGAGGGTTCAGGATGGGGAACACGTGTACACCCGTGGCAGATGCATGTTGATGTATGGCAAAACCAATACAATATTGTAAAGTAAAATAATAATAATAATAATAAATTAAAAAAAATAAAAAATCTGTGCAACTTAAAAAAAAAAAAAGCATCAATTCGTCGGTGCTCAGCTTTCTTTATAGTCCAACTCTCACATCCATACCTGACTACTGGAAAAACCATAGCTTTGACTAGATGGACCTTTGTTGGCAAAGTAATGTCTCTGCTATTTAATATGCTGTCTAGATTGGTCATGACTTTTCTTCCAAGGAGCAAGCGTCTTTTAATTTAAGTCTGCAGTCACTATCTGAAGTGATTTTGGAGCCCCCAAAATGTGACTGTTTCCATTGTTTCCCCATCTATTTGCCATGAAGTGATGGGATAAGATGCCATGATCTTAGTTTTCTGAATGTTGAGTTTTAAGTCAACTTTTTCACTTTCCTCTTTCACTTCCATCAAGAGGCTCTAGGTTCTTCTTTGCTTTCTGCCATAAGGGTGGTGTCATCTGCGTATCTGAGGTTACTGATCTTTCTCCTGGCAATCTTGATTCCAGTTTGCACTTCATCCAGCCTGGCATTTCGCATGGTGTACTCTGCATCTAAGTTAAATAAGTAGGGTGACAATATACAGCCTTGATATATTCCTTTCCCTATTTGGAACCAGTCTCTTGTTCCATGTCCAGTTCTAACTGTTGCTTCTTGAACTGCATACAGATTTCTCAGGAGGCAGGTAAGGTGCTCTGGTATTTCCACCTCTTTAAGAATTTTCCACAGTTTGTTGTGATCTACACAGTCAAAGGCTTTAGTTATAAACATCATCTGTAGGAAGATGATGATGTTTGGCTATAAAACTGTAGGAAGTCATTAATCTGTGTCTGCCTTAGTTTCTTATTTTTTCTTATTCTTGATACCTGCCTCATCTCATTTTTTAACTGTGCAATGAGATTTACTATGTGAAAGGACTGGAAATTTTAGAGTTGTTAAATTGTGAAATAGTATTGTTATGAGCCTGTGTGTTTATAGCCAATTCACTGTTGATTTTAGTTCATTGTAATGAGTCTAAGGCTAGGATCCCAAGATTTATTAAACCTTACATGAATGTGTATCAGTCAGTCAGTTCAGTTGCCCAGTCATGTCTGACTCTTTGCCACCCCACAAACCGCAGCACACCAGGCCTCCCTGTCCATCACCAACTCCCGGAGTTACCCAAACTCATGTCCATTGAGTCAGTGATGCCATCTAACCATCTTATCCTATGTTGTCCCCTTCTCCTCCTGCCTTCAATCTTTCCCAGCATCAGCATCTTTTCAAATGAGTCAGCTCTTCGCATCAGGTGGCCAAAATATTGGAGTTTCAGCTTCAGTCCTTCCAATGAACACCCAGGACTGATTTCCTTCAGAATGGACTGGTTGGGTCTCCTTGCAATCCAAGGGACTGTCAAGAGTCTTCTCTAACACCAGAGTTCAAAAGCATCAATTCTTTGGTGCTAAGCTTTCTTTATAGTCCAACTTTCACATCCATACATAACTACTGGAAAAACCATAGCCTTGACTAGATGGACCTTAATGGGTGTGTAATTTTTCTGTATGATATTCAGATAGTAAAAATTGATGGATGCTCTTTCACACTAATGGGTGCACAGGGTTTTCTACTTTTTTGTTTTTGTGAGAAGTGTTGATGTTCAGAATTCATTTTAAGAGATGTTTAAGCTTATAAGTCAGCACTGTTACATTAATACCTTTAACTTTATTGTAAGTTAGACATTTTTAGAGTATTTTGAAATTATAGATTTGTTTCTTTCTTTTTGGAGATGAGAAGATAGTGAAGTGATAAAACAGAGGAAGGCTGGTTGGTTATTGCTTGTGGTTCTTTTAAAAGATAACATAATCTTAGAAACTCTTTTCATAATAATTGATCTCCATATTCTTTTTTAAAATTAATTTTTTTTATTGAAGGATAATTGCTTTATAGAATTTTGTTGTATTCTGTCAAACCTCAACATGAATCAGCCATAGGTATATATATTTCCCCTCCCTTTTCAACCTCCCTCCCGTCTCCCTCCAATCCCACCCCTCTAGGTTGATACAGAGCCCCTGTTTGAGTTTCCTGAGCCATACAGCAAATTCCTGTTGGCTATCTATTGTGCATATGGTAATGTAAGTTTCCATCCAAGTTACTCTTTCCATATTTCTCACCCTCTTCTCCCTTCTCCCCGTGTCCATAAGTCTATTCTTTATGTCTGTTTCTCCATTGTAGCCTAAATAAATTCTTCCATACCATTTTTCTAGATTCCATTTATATGCATTAGAATATGATATTTATCTTTTTCTTTCTGACTTACTTCACTCTGTATAATAGGTTCTAGGTTCGTCCACCTCATTAAAACTGAGGTGGTTTTAATAAATTTATTAAATTTATTAAATAAATAAAAATTTAATAAAAATGTGTTCCTTTTTATGGTTGAGTAATATTTCATCCTAAAGGAGGTCAGTCCTGGGTGTTCATTTGGAGGATTGATGTTGAAGCTGAAACTCCAACACTTTGGCCACCTGATGCGAAGAACTAACACATTTGAAAAGATCCTGATGCTGGGAAAGAGTGAGGACAGGAGGGGAAGGGGACGATGGAGGATGAGATGGTTGGATGGCATCACTGACTCAATGAACATGGGTTTGGGTGGACTCCGGGAGTTGGTGATGGACAGGGAGGCCTGGCGTGCTGCCATTCATGGGGTCGCAAAGAGTCACACACGACTGAGCGACTAACTAAACTGAATATTCCATTGTGTATATTTATTACAACTTCTTTATCCATTCATCTGTTGATGGACATCTAGGTTGCTTCCATGTTCTAGGTACTGTAAATAGTGCTTCAGTGAACAATAATCTCCATTTTCTTGATAGATAGGCTCTGTAATCAATAGATCTTAAATTCTTCTTACTCTCATTTAGTGTATGGATTACATTTCCGTCATGCCTTGTTCTTCTGATAGTGTGGCAAACATCCCAGGATGCACACTGTCTCTGCTGGTCCACTAGGGATTAAAAGTTACACTGTTAAACGCCAGAAATACACTCATACCTAGCTCTCTGATAGGGAACATACTAGTTCACTATTTACCAACATGAGAAAAAGAATGCATGTGTGGATCCCGACACCACTGTGGTCAACAGTGTTTCAAGCCATGCATAAAAATCACAGCCTCTGTGTAGAACAAATCTGTGTTCTACAGATAGATTTGCCATCTTCAGCATCTTTAGAAAGTTTACTAAGTAGCTCATAAGCAGTATGTAAGAGAATACATATGAATGGCCAAAGCCTGGATGAGAACTTCAATCCTTGAGGTGACCTTAGTTTACTTCTTGCAACAGCAATGTTTTCTCCCCTATGAGTATTTGTAGACAGTCGTCTATTGATTATTATAGATTATTCAAACTGTTCTATAGAAGTTGTTCATAGTAGACATGCCAACATGCCCCTGATAGTATGTATGTTGTAGCACTTGATCCACAGTGCTTCCATGGCAGGGAAGTCCAATGTAGAAATAGTGTACAAGAATAGCTCATTTAATATTGTAACTAACCATATCATCTGTCTATTATTTTACAGATGAGGAAACTAAGGCAAAGAGTGTTGTATAACTTTTCAAACAGGTAGTAGCCGAGCTGCATGTTAAACTGTCTATAGTCCAAGCTTTTAATTACTATGTTATATTCCCTTCTGATCAGTTATCAAATCATTCATTAAGTCAAGTGATACTTCTCTTGAAAATATGAATTACCCTACATGTCACCAATGGGGAAATTAGACCATGGGGTTTACCAGTCAACTTGTGAGTGTGTGTATTCAATACAGTGTTTGCTCATGTAGAAAAAACATAATGGCACCTTTTTAGTTTCTCAACTCAGAATTTGTTTGGAAAGTTGCTTGCAGTGGGTGTAAATGGTATTTTCACTATTCTTTCTATGATGGAGCAACTTGACCAATGAGACAGTTGGCTGAATCCTGCATTGGTAATACTAGATGGCAGGCACTATTCCAAACTTAGAAAACATAATGGAGATTTATACAATGTCAGAGCAACTTACAGCCTAGAGGTGAGCATTGCGGCCTTTGGCAAGTTAATCTGTTATGTGGACATCAGACTCTTGGTTTATAAAATGAAGGAATTATTTTGCCTATATTACATTTGGTAATTTATAATACTTTTTAAATATAACATGATTAAATACGATAAAAATTAAGTGAGCATACTTTTACCTGATGTAACCCTAATGAACCTCATTTAGATACTGGATTGTTTTTAATTTTTTTCTTTTTCAAATCAGTTATTTTTTTGTGTGTGTTAATAAATTTTTATTCTTGTAGGAAAAATGGTGTAGAAAAATCTTTAAAAAGTCATTAAAATTTTATCAGAAAATGGTACTTTTGACAGATAGACTTGTATTTTATCAAAAGAGAAGTTTTCAGGTGCCATTATCTAGTTTTATAAAATTCTGAAAAAGAAAATTCCATTATTAAAAATTCCCTTTCTCTGACTATGGCACTTTGGTGGTGATGTTAAAGCTTTGTGAGAAAACTACTTCCAGGAGATTAGAATCTCCTAGGGCTTTTATGACTGGAGTTCTCAGTTATTCTCTGCTGGAATTCTTACTGACTTCACGTATTGTTCATTTGTCTGGAGCATATGGTGCTGTCACAGTCCCTCAGCTTACATTTCCCTCTTTGCCATATATTATCTCACAGTGGTTTTTCCAGCATTTTATTGTGCATTCTCTGCCATTTTGCCAACTTCAAGTTGATTTTAATTAATTTAATGGTATGTTGCCTTTAAAAATACCTTTAAAACATACACAACTCCACATTGAAGAAATGTTGACAGAGAATAAGAAATTGCCTCCTAGGGTATTTAAATTTAGAGATTAAATTTAATATGGATCTAATATCATTGCTAAAGAAAGCTGGAAGTTTAATTTTTTCTTTCTCCAGGGAACTTGAAGTTACATGGATTCTGCTTAGGAACTAGCGCCATGATGCTACTTGTATTTAGAAAGTCTCTTACATTTCATACTATTTAGCTAACAGATTTAGCAAATGACATACATGATTTGTTTATCTTCAAAACAGTCTAACAATGCTTGTGTTCGCAATATAGAAAAAATTATTCTAAGCATACATTACTTTCTTGATTGAGATTAATAATGGTTTCTATTAAACCAGAAAATAAATTAACAAATGTCTGTGCCCTTTTTCATCAAACCCATGATATTCACTCATTCTTTCCTTCAAGTTATGATTCCTTATTGTTTCCCATCCCTAACCTTACTTTATTTCTTGGCCTTTATCTTTTTAATTCTTGATTTAATATATTTTAAGTTACATTTCTACCTGCTTTTAGTGAAACTGCCTGGTAGTGTTGTTGTTGTTTGGGGATCAGAAGGATTATAATTGAAAAGAAAACAATGTTCATGTTACTTCTAGTGTAATGGGCATCTTAAGATTTATCTTAAGCAAACCTCACTTGATCAGAAAGTTGGTAAGTTTCCTTCTCCAATTTGGGCACCCCCAAATTTGTTTATTGTAAACTATGTGACTGTAGTCTTGAAACACTCAGTGTTATGCAATATATTTTCCATAAATGGTTGATCATGTTTTTTTTGCATCAGAAGAATCTTGAACTTTGGGACTGAAGGCAAGAAAGGCTGAAATTATTTCTCTTCTACAGATTATCTCTGAATGGTTCTCTCTGCCTCTCTGGGATTTAAAGACAAATATTTAGATATTCATTGTGATATGTATAGAGTTAGAATTTTTTCCCTTGAAATCAGTGATTCCCAACATTGGCTTTATGTTACCTTAGTGAGTTTCTAATGATTGTGAGGTGGTGCAATATTGAAAGGGGCTTCCCTGGTGGCTCAGATGGTAGAGAATCTGCCTGCAGTGCGGGAGACCAGGGTTGCCTTGTGGAAAAGTTTAATACATGGTGATTTTAAATATAAATGTATGTTGTATGGTGCTCTCTCTCTTTCCCATTCCTTCGTCCCCTCCTTCCTTCCCTCCCTCCCTCTCTCTGTCTTCCTCTCTCCCTTAGTGAATGTGTATGTGTCTGTCTATCTGTCTATCAGTTTGTCTTATAGGCATATATTTCTGTTAGAAAAGGGTTGTTTGCAGTGCTTGTGAAAAACAATTATGTATTCATTGCTGGATATTTAGAAAAGTTTTGGATTTTTATACTAGGGTAAAAATGTACCTATGAAATACAGTCAAACACAGGAAAAGATTGGAACTTTCCTCTTCCTTTTCAAACAACCAGAACTATTCTGAATAGCCTGATCATGCAGTAAAATCACTTCTTTTCCTATTTCATGCTCATGTGTCTGTAGCTTAATTTTTCTGTTTTAAGAATCTTTTCAAGTACAAGAAAACAATATAGGTGAAATGATACCTTTGGTGAATAGTAGCTAGGAGTATAATGATGGGAAATCTCAGATTCTGTTATTCACTGATTTGTTGATTGAATTATAGTTGATTTACTATATTGTATTAGTTTCAGGTATACAACATAGAGATTCAATATTTTTATAGTTATAGATTATACTCTGTTTAAAGATATTGTAAAATATTGGCTGTATTGCCTGTGATTTACAGTATATCGTTATAGCTTATTTAATTTATACATAGTAGTTAGTACCTCTTAATGCCCTCATGTTATCTTACTCTTCCCCTACACCTCTTTACACTGGCAATCACAAGTTCTTCATTTCTGAGAGTCTGTTTCTGTTTTGTTATATTCACTGTGCTATGCTAAGTCACTTCAGTCGTTTCTGACTCTGTGCGACCCCATAGATGGCAGCCCACCAGGCTCCCCCGCCCCTGGGATTCTCCAGGCAAGAACACTGGAGTGGGCTGCCATTTCCTTCTCCAATGCATGAAAGTGAAAAGTGAAAGTGAAGTCGCTCAGTCGTGTCCGACTCTTAGTGACCCCATGGATTGCAGCCTAACAGGCTCCTCCGTCCATGGGATTTTCCAAGCAAGAGTACTGGAGTGGGGTGCCATTTCACTAGCTTATTGTATATTTTTTTAGATTTCACATATAAATGATGACATATAGTACTTGTCTTTCTCTAACTTATTTCACTAAGCATAATGCCCTCCAGATGGATCCACATTGTTGCAATTGGCAAGATTTCATTCTTCATTATGGCTGAGTAGTATTTCATTGTATTATGTGTGCATATATATGCATCATCTTTATTTTTTTGTCTGTTGATGAATACCTAGGTTGCTTCCATATCTTAACTATTGTAAATCTTGCTGCTATGAATGTTGAGGTGTGCCTGTCTTTTCCAATTAAGTGTCTTCATTTTCTTTGGCTATATACTCAGCAGTGAAATAGCTAGAGCATATGGTGGTTTTATTTTCAGTTTTTTGAGGAATGTCCATACTGTTTTCCATAGTTCAGACCTTTTTATCTAGACATGCCAGTCAGTGAGTGGTTTTGTAGGACTGTTATTGCTGGAGCTATCCTGTACATTCTCTCTACTTCTTATGTGTATTTCCAGTTAGATCAATTTCTTCTGAAAATGAGTGTCCTGGGCTCTAGTTCTTAAAATGGCACTTGCCTAAACTCTAATATCATGGGCTTCTTTTCAGGCCTCAGCCTTCTTTCAAAAAATCATGTTTATGGCCTTTCTGTTCTTGCCAGTTGTTCTGGACTTTTGCCCCTGCCATGGTCATCTAGAGAAAGTGCAGAAACAAACAACTCTGTTCTTAAATTGGCTTTAAACTCTTTGCGAATCCATCTGTTTGCTGCATATCCAAATTCTCTGGTGTGGAAGATGTCTTGATTTCTGAGTTTAGTTGTGTTTTCTGTGGGCCTGCTGGACCCAAGTTAACAAAGAAAGAGACCTTATTTTATTTTTTAGGAGAGCATTCTTAGAATTATTTTTTCCTTCCTAATGCTCATCCATAATAAGTGCCAAAATACAGTGACTCAGTTTCAACAGTTTCACTGTTAATTCTTGGGTTGCTTTTTGAAACAAATCCTGAATGTATTCATATATAAAGAAGTAAAAAACAAAAACAAATTCTGCTGTTTAAGCCACCTGGTTTGTAGCACTTTGTTACAATAGCCCTAGAAGACTAATCAGACTTAATTCAGTAACAAGTGATCTAATATCCATTAAAAAAAAAAAACCTGTAGTAACTTAATTTTTCCTATCAGGTATAGAATCTAGGTTATTTCCTCATGATAATTTATTTCCTATAGAAAGAATGAAGGGGAAGTTTCAACCATCATTTACAACCTGGCTTAGAAGGTAAATCTTTAAGGTAATCTTTAGATCTGTTTTTCAAATTAAGGAAGCACTTGTTAAGGCAGATCTATATAGCCTTATGGAAGATGTTTCAAAGGCAGGAGTACAAAAAAAAGTAAATTTACCATAGGTCAATAAGTGTGTCTATTGGCCCAGAAAGAAATATAAGCCAGCTAAGCATCAACACTCCTTTCTTCTTTAATGGTTTGCTGACCTTCCCTGGTGGCTCAGATGGTAACAAACTTGCCTGCAATGCAGGAGACCCGGGTTTGATCCCTGGGTTGGGAAGATCCCCTGGAGAAAGAAATGGCAACCCACTCCAGTATTCTTGCCTGGAAAATCCCATGGTCAGCGGGGGCTGGCAGATTACAGTCCATGGGGTCGTAAAGAGTTGGACCTACTCTCAACTTGCAAGACTGGCTTATATCCAGAACTCCTGTTCATAGATGCTGCTAGGTAGTTTGCTTAGCAACATACTTAATGGGACTTCAGGGAATTTGGTTTTCCAGCTAAATGAGTTTGGAATGCTCAAGTGAAAAACAACATTCAGTTGGAGGAAAAAAAGGAAAAAGAAAACGAAGAGCTTAAAGCCCACAAGTGAGAACCAATCACAGATAATTAGATCATGTATCATATGCAAATAACTTTTTCAAGATTTTTTTCTTGGCAAATCTATATTCCTAAATTTAGCACTCAGAATTCAATCTATTTTTGCAGAAAACATAGCCTACAGAAAGTCAGGTTTTAGATTTCACCATAAAGACATTTCTTAAATATTCTTAAATGAATTTACAAAGAACAAAACTTTATTTTTCATTAACAGTACCTTTTCCTGGCAGTGTTGAACTAAAAGGCAGGCATAGTAAGGGAGGGGAGTCATCCTTAGATGTGCCCTTGAGCTGTTAGAAATGATGTTAATATTTGTTCAAGTCTCTCCCTGTGTGTGTGTTAGGGGAGGCGTGGAGGTAGTGCAGTGCTCGGGGTAGACAAAATCATTTATGTCAAAAGTGCTGTTCTTATAGGCCAAAACTGAGGGCTAGTTGAGAAGAAGGCTCAGAGAATCCTGGTGAGGGTTTGGTAAAGGAGGAAGCATGCCAGCTCTGGGGCTTGGAGAGTACCCACTGTGGGTCCTAGAAAGAAAGAGACTAAGTCAAGATCTAGAATCTTCTGAGCTTCACAGACAAGACTACTGTAAAAGAAAAAAACAACTTAACATCAGATAATAAATTAATCCCCATGGAGACTGTGTCCTCTTTAGCTGAGCACGTTTGGTGACATACTTTTACAAAGTTTTGTCTGTTGGACTCAGCTACATTTTTAAATACCCCCTTTTCTCTCTTTAATTATTCCAAACTTACTTATCCTGTACAATCTATGAAGAGCATGTGGTTACTTGAGTTCATTGCTTCTTGACGTGATTTTTGGGACACATTCTAATACAAGTATAACTGAATCAAAATTTATTAAAATTTTCCCAATATTCTTCAAGTCTTGGACATTTGTAAAACCTCTTGTAACCATGTGCATATGCACATTTAGAGAGATGTTTAAGATGTAACAGTTTACAAAAAGTTCAGTCGCTCAGTCGTAGTCATCAGTTTGTTAGTAATTAACAAATGTAAAAATACTAGTGTGTGGTCATTGATTTCATTTGGTTTGTGATAACTGATTTTAGGGTGCTGATATAAACAGTTCAAGTATGCTGGCCCAGAGCATTCGGCAATCCTTCACACTGAAGTAAGACATCTAACAGTTGTTGAGCACATACTGATAAACTATAGAGAGTAATTCTATTTAAGGCAATATACTAATGTAAAACTGGAAAAAAAAAAAAAAGGAAGATTGAGTGCTTTACTTGAAGTACACACCTTTTATTTTGTCAAGATGTCTCAAATATAGATCAGTGAAAGTATTTACAAGTAAAATGCATGAATTGCTTCTTTGCTACCAAAAGACAATAAACAATTTATTTGATAGAAGTAAAAAAAAAAATCACACTTTTTAACTAATGAATGTCTGAGGTCTGTCCACCACTATGCTAAGCAAATTGGTGTGTATTATAAAGTTCATCCATACTGTTCACTTGTTTAGAATACTAATTGCTCAGATTGTTGAATTCTTGAGAGATATGTCCTGAAATACTTGTTCAATTTGAATATTACATGATAGAGCATTTCACAATTCATCATTAACAGTTATTCCTGAAGTTTTCTTGGTAGGTACCTTTTCCATTTTCTGGTTTGTTAAAAATTCTTACTATGACTAGGTGTTGAGATGATTATGATTTTCTCTTTTAAATCTGTTGATGTGATGAATTAATGATATTTTTAGATCTTTCAATAGCAATTTTCTTAGGATTCCTAAAAGACAATAGTAGATATGTTTTTATGTGTTGTGTTTGCTTTTCAGTGTTTTATTCAGTATATCTATAACTTGACATGTGAGTGAGATGGACATATTATTTTCTCTTCTCTTGCCATTTTTTTAGTTTTGTTGTCAAGATTATGTTGGTTTCATAAAGCTGGGAAACAAGTCACTCTCTCCTTTTTCCCCTCCCTTTTTCCCATTCTTTGAATAGTACATGATTGAAATGCTTTATTTACTGAAAGTCTGAAAACATTTACATCTAAAGATCTGATTCTGGTATACTTATTGTGGAAAGATTTTTTTTTTAAGCCAGTAGTTCCATTTCTTTAATAGTTCTAAATATATCTGGATTTTCATTATTATCTCTTCTTGAGATTGATTATACTTTTATAAAGATATTTAAATTTCATGGAAAATTTCCAATTTACTGGCATAAAAATTATTCATAGAGGGAATTCTATAGTTGTCCAGTGGTTAGGATTCATGCTTTCCCTGACATTGTCGAGGTTCAATCCTTAGTAGGGGAATAAAAATCCCATAAGCTGCATGGCATGGTCAAAAAACAAAAATTCATGGAATTCCTTTAATATACTTTAGTTTTGTTGGTTCTCTGATTATATTATTTTTCAATCCTAATATTTATTTGACCTCTTTCTCTTTATCAATTTAATTTTTGTACACCACAAATGTATCTGAGTTTTTTTCATTTTTTTTTCCAAATAATTACCTTCAGGCTTACTGATACCTGTTCAATCTTTTTTTTTCCTATTTAATTTTTGTTATCTTCATTATTACTTTTCTTCAACTAACTTTAGTTTTATTTTTCATAAAGTCTTATATTTAGCCCATGAATTCATAGATTTGCTTTATTTTTTTAACTTTACAATATTGTATTGGTTTTTGCCATATATCAACATGAATTCGCCACAGGTATACACGTGTTCCCCATCCTGAACCCTCCTCTCTCCTCCCTCCCCATACCATCCCTCTGGGTCATCCCAGCGCAACAGCCCTAAGCATCCAGTATCATGCATTGAACCTGGACTGACGACTCGTTTCATATATGATATTATACATGTTTCAATGCCATTCTCCCAAATCATCCCACCCTCTCCCTCTCCCACAGACTCCAAAAGACTGTTCTATACATCAGTGTCTCTTTTGCTGTCTCGTACACAGGGTTATTGTTACCATCTTTCTAAATTCCATATGTATGCGTTAGTATACTGTATTGGTGTTTTTTCTTTCTGGCTTACTTCACTCTGTATAATAGGCTCCAGTTTCATCCACCTCATTAGAACTGATTCAAATGTATTCTTTTTAATGGCTGAGTAATACCCCATTGTGTGTATGTACCACAGCTTTCTTATCCATTCATCTGCTGATGGACATCTAGGTTGCTTCCATGTCCTGGCTATTATAAACAGTGCTGCGATGAACATTGGGGTACACGTGTCCCTTTCCCTTCTGGTTTCCTCGGTGTGTATGCCCAGCAGTGGGATTGCTGGATCATAAGGCAGTTCTATTTCCAGTTTTTTAAGGAATCTCCACACTGTTCTCCATAGTGGCTGTTCTAGTTTGCATTCCCACCAACAGTGTAAGAGGGTTCCCTTTTCTCCACACCCTCTCCAGCATTTATTGCTTGTAGACTTCTGGATCGCAGCCATTCTGACTGGCGTGAAATGGTACCTCATAGTGGTTTTGATTTGCATTTCTCTGATAATGAGTGATGTTGAGCGTCTTTTCATGTGTTTATTAGCCATCTGTATGTCTTCTTTGGAGAAATGTCTATTTAGTTCTTTGGCCCATTTTTTGATTGGGTCATTTATTTTTCTGGAGTTGAGCTGTAGGAGTTGCTTGTATATTTTTGAGATTAGTTGTCAGTTGCTTCATTTGCTATTGTTTTCTCCCATTCTGAAGGCTGCCTTTTCACCTTGCTAATAGTTTCCTTTGTTGTGCAGAAGCTTTTAAGTTTAATTAGGTCCCATTTGTTTATTTTTGCTTTTATTTGCAATATTCTGGGAGGTGGTTCATAGAGGATCCTGCTGTGATGTATGTCGGAGAGTGTTTTGCCTATGTTCTCCTCTAGGAGTTTTATAGTTTCTGGTCTTACATTGAGATCTTTAATCCATTTTGAGTTTATTTTTGTGTATGGTGTTAGAAAGTGTTCTAGTTTGATTCTTTTACAAGTGGTTGACCAGTTTTCCCAGCACCACTTGTTAAAGAGATTGTCTTTAATCCATTGTATATTCTTGCCTCTTTTGTCAAAGTTAAGGTGTCCATAGGTGCGTCGATTTACCTCTGGGCTTTCTATTTTATCCCATTGATCTGTATTTCTGTGACTTGCTTTTGATTTAATGAACAAGTTAAATGTCCTTATATTTTTGACAAAGAGTTCTCTTAATATATGATAATGAGCCGGTTGGTTTATATATTTTCACTGGTTTGCTTGGCTTATTTATAAGTAAAGTGTCTTACCATAGGACCCTTAAAAGTCTTATGATTTAAGTTTGAGTGTTAATAAAAGCTGCTTTTTTTGTAAATTTCAGAGGTAGAATATGGAAATTTCAGCAGACTACTCTGATATGTGTCAATCTCAACAAAAACACTGATCAGAGATTTATTAGTGAAATTTATCATTTTTCCTACATGTGACAATTCTATTGATTATTTTGTTTCTAACTTTTAAAAATGTTTGAATGAATGCAATAATATAACCATAATTATGATATAATTACATGAATATAAGTAAAATTTTCCTTTAGTTAATTTGCTGTTTTGTTTGGTGATATTTAATAATGATTTATCTTGTCTGTGCACATTTATGAGATGAGGAAGAACTTTGCATTCATCATTAGTGTGTTTCAACCAGACTTAGAATTTTGAAAACTAAGTGTGTAAAGACCCTTTACAAGTCATATTATTCAGTAAATGAAGAACCAAAAGCCTAAAGCTGCATTGTGCAATATGATAATACTAGCTATAAAGCATCTTAAATATAACTAGTCCAAATTAAGATGTTTCATGTTTAAAATATGCTTTGAGTTTTGAAAACTTAGTATGAACAAAGGAATATAAAACATTAATAAATTTTATACCAATTGCATATTAACATGACCATTTTGTTTATATCAGATCAAAAGAAATATATTATAAAAAATAATTTTGTTTATTTTTACTTTTTAATATAGTTATCAGAAAACTTAAAATTAATATGTGGATAATCTTAATTTCTATTAGACAGTGCTGGTCTAAGAGTTTACTTCTTTATGTAAACCTTCATGGTTAACTAGTTAGGAATTTAGAAACAAAATACAAGCCTATAGCAGTTCAACAATTTCTTCTTTTCCTTTTTGTTTATTGAGTTACTTTTTGCTGACTGGGAGTTTTATTAATTTGGAGAAGTTATAAAACATCACCAAAAAAGCTGTTGTTTCCTCAAATAAAGCACATGAATTAGATAAAAGTTATAAATTATAAACATTGCAAGCAGCAATATTAACAGAAAATACTCTTTCTTAGTAGAATGCTTCCAGAAATATTATAAATTTCAAAATAATTGTACTTTTAAGTGACTGAGTTTAGAATGTTTAAAGTTACATTATTACACTGAGATTAACTCTATAATATAGATACTATAATATCTATAATATAGATATTAAGCATATACTGATAAAAACAATCTCAATTTAATTTTGGTCATGTTTATTTCATAGATAGTATAAATTTATGTGGATCTACAAAATATCTCTTGGAGAAAGGATAAACTAACTTCTGATTTCACATTAGATTTTGTGTTATCCACAGGCTGAATAGTTTGAAATGAAGGCTTAGATTCTACTCTACATAAATTTTTCATTGTTCTTCTTTTGGATAATTGAAGAAATCTGGAATAAACAGTTCAATTTAGTATCTCCATTATCCAAGAGCACATACCTATGTGTGGATCTTTGAGAAAATGTATACCCAGTATGGCGCCTTACCTGTTTAGAAAAAGTATCACAAGAATTGTATAGCATTGTGAATACAGCAGTGCCCTGAATAACTGGAAGCAGTGTGATTTGAAAAATCAACATTTTGGATAGAAGCTGAATTTGCATTTCTTAACAGTTTTTCATCCTAAAATTACACTTAGTGATTGTCAAAGCACGTCATTACCTCCAAGCTCAATTGCCACTACCTTCTGTATGAAGGGATAGTGTTTAGTCATAAGTGCTATAATGGATTATATTGTACAATTAAAAAATCTCACCTTTATGAATTGTGTATTGACTATGTATCATTGGCATTGAGTTTATATTGAATGCAACATTGTGTGTGCGTGTGTATATGTACCTATATCTATCAGTCATCAGAACTCTTTGAAGAGCTGGAAAAACTGGAATGTGTTCTTATGGACAGAAAAGCAGCAGTACTTATAAATTCCTTTTAGAATTGTCTAATTATGTGCCAAAACACATGTTTGCTTCTTGAATAGTTAAAAAACTACAATAAGATGTTCATTTTGTAAATAGAATAGGGGACCAGAGAATACTCAGTCTAGAAAAGTGTCATACAAATTCTGACAAGTGGTGCTGCAACAATGTCTTTTAATGTTGTCATCACGGAGGCTAGGTTTTCCCCCTGCTTGTCCTACTGTGCAACAGAATAAGTTAATACACATTTAATAACCAGTAGTTTCTAGACAATGTGCGTCCATTTTGCTTTTCCTTAGTTTTTGGAACTTAAAATTCTGTAATTGAATGTTCTCTCAAAAATGAAGTGCATTTGTAAAGTGTCACTTTATAAACTTTTATCTTTTCCTCCCTTTGGGATGTGTGTTCTATCATGTGGGGAAAATCAATTTTCATTAATGAATGCTTAAGATTATTCATAGTAGAGAATTTTAAAATAATTTTCTGCAGGAGATACAGATTGGGCAGAACTCTAATACAAATGCTTCTGAGTAATTGTTTCGAATTGTAGCATTCTGCCAAAGTCCATTCCTTCAGCTGCAGCAGAGAATCCACCTATAAGACAGACTGTGTTCTGACCATTCCTAATTATTTCTAAGGATAGCAATTTTGTGGTTCTTATCCGTAAGGAGTTTTGACATTCAAAGTTCTATGGACTTTAAAATATACTGCAAATCTATTTTGCGTATTGAAGGGTAAATCTGCCAGAGGATAAAAGTCTTATATGCATACTACTTAGTGATGTGTGAGGGGGAGAAAACACGTGTTTCACTACTCATGATGAAAAATAAGTGGTTTCCATGCTTCTGTGATCTGTTTTATAAATTATTATGAAATATTAAACTACTTGTATGTGTGTGTGTGTGTGTGTTTTAGTGCTATTGGGCTGATTTAGTATAGGACAATGATTTGATACTTTATCCCATAATGTATCTGGGACCCAAGAGATCAAACCCTTTCAAGAGCAAGAAAACATTGTTTGTGAATAGAACATCTTGTATGTGCAAAGTATTTGTCATAATTTTGTCATTTAAACTTAAAACCATAATGTTTCATTGCAAATCTGCTTTTATTTTTAGTCTGAAACATTCTCCAGACTAAACTGATACAATTTTTCTAGACAGGAGGATAGCAATATCATTAAGACTAATATTAACTTCTAGAAATTTATTTTATGGAAATAAATATTGTACAAAGATTTAGTATACAATAGAATTTATATTTCACTTATTTCTAAGTGGTAATCAGTTGGAAACAATGTAACTTCCAGGAAAAATGTGATTGAATTAAAAAATATATGGGACTTCTAATCTAATGGATTGGTGGTGATGATTTCTTTGCTAAGTCATGTCCTACTCTTGCAACCCCATGGACTGTAGCCTGTCAGACTCCTCTATCCATGGGATTTTCCAGGTAAGAATACCGGAGTGGGTTGCCATTTCCTTCTCCAGAGGATCTTCCACACCCAGGAATCCATCTCCTGCATTAGCAGGCAGATGTAATGGATTACTATGTGACTATTTACTAGTGTCCTTTTAAAGATTGTCTGATAGTTTTTTAAATGGTACAACTAAATGCTAAGTGAAATAAAATGATAACCATAAATGTATCTTGATTAGTATCAATTTTATATGAGAAAAAATTGCACCAAATATATCTTAATTATTCAGCCTTGATATTGGATATGTTATCCTGAAGCAATAGGAGTATGCGTAATATTTTTCTTGTTTTGACTTACTAGTGTTCTTGAAATTTTGTGCAGATGGATTTTGAGTTACTTCTGTAATCAGAGTCAGTCACCATAAGTATTATTTCTAAAACCAAAAGCTGTAATAGGTTGTGCTGCCTCTACATTTCAGTTTCAGTCACCAGGTAACTGGGTGGCCTTAGCCTTTGGTGGTGAAAGTAAGATTCCAGTTCATATTGCTGTGAATTTCTTAAAGGTTAGAATCTTGAGCTGTAGGTCTCTGTTTCCTCCTTACTTTTCATAGAACACATTTATGCCATATTCTCTTGAGGAGTCATGCATTATTTCCCTACTCTATATCATGTCCTGGGAGGACACAAAGATAAAGAAGACAGAACCCTTGGGCCCCAGACTTGTTTTATATAAAAGCAACAACAACAATAACAAGAATTGAAAGTGAATAGCCAACCTATATGCAGTTGTTTTCCAGATAAATGTATTATCACTACACCACAGAAAACTCTTGTCTTTTTTTTTTTCTCTTTGTAGATTATACAAAAGAAAATAGTGAGACATATAGTTAAACTTTATTGATGTGAAATAAGTTTGTTTCTAAGGTTAATTATTAGTGAAAAATCATCAAGGGGCAGGACCCAGGCAAGTCATTCACTCACTTAATTCTATGAAATATATAAAGAAATATGATGATTCCTTACTTGCATGTAAGTGAATTCAACTCCAAAGGTGGTGTCTCTTGCCTATAATTACACAGCAAATAGTAGTTATACAGGGCTAATAGCATCGAATCATCTGACTTTTTCTCTAAATGTACTGCAATTAGTGCTCATATAGACTTAAAATTTTAAGAGTCCTTCTAGTTTAGATATTCTTCTCATTAAAAAAAAATTGTGAAGGAACTTCATTATCACCTGTGATGATGAGTTGATACTAATCTCTCCTTCCTGCCTAAAGGAACCAAAAAATAACAGGATAAATAACAAGAAGAGCTTGTTTGAAGGCATTGCAGTAAAACCAAGATATCCAAAGTTGTGGAGAAAAGATCAGGGTAGATGTGTGAACACGGCCTTCTCAGCAATTTTCTTTTTTTCCCCCCAGAACATTTGGAAAGTCTCAGAGAGCAGCCTGGAGGAATAGAAAACAGAGGCTCATAGCAACAAAGTTACTGGTATTAGGGATCAAACATTGAAGTAGAAGGTTCTGAGAAAGCCAGAACCTTCTTGTCCTAGAGAAAGAAGCAAAGACAGGGGAAAGCAACCTAGTGTTTAGTTTACAGTATCTTTTTGAAGTATTTACTCACTTCTTAGTGCATGTATGGAGAGTGAGACTCCCAGACACCAAGCAGAATTCATGTAGCTTCATAGGACCTGAAAGTTAGATTTCAGGACCAGCTAGGAAAAGTCCTGATTAATTGTATCTCAAACTTTTTATTGGATCCTCTGAAAAGGCTTTTCCTTAGGAATCAAAGTAAGTCAGAAATATACTAACTTCAAAGGGATCCAAGGTAATGTTCAGTCTTTTATTTACTTGCCAGCAAAAATATCATATCTTATTTTTAGGGAGATACTATACTGTATAGTTTTTATGTTTACTGTCTAGCATTCTTTGAAAAATTGCAATTAATGCCCAGGGACTATGGCCAAATAAGGATAAAGCAATAGCAAAAGATGATCGTGACATTACAAAAGTCAAATACATACTTTAAAGTAGCTATCATTAACATGATAAGAAAATAGATGAAAATATTGACTATGTCACCAGAAAGTTGGACTCTAAAAAAAAAAAATCAAATGCAAATTCTAACTAAAAAATATAAGTAAGAAATATCTACCTTGAGCACAAAGGGAAACAACTTTGGAAAATACAAACCAAATAAGATATAAAGGACATGCTGAAAAGATTTAGTAATTATGTAGTTGAGTTCCAAAAAGAGAGGAAAGAAAAAATGTGACAAAAGACATATTTGAAGAGGTACTGGCTATACATTTTTTCAAACTAATGAAAGATACCAAGGTCTGTGAATAGTGAATGTAATTAATTCCTAGACACAAAAAGTACATATTGTGTATTTCTATTTACATGAGACAAAGTTAGTTATCACAAATTTTGGAGTCTTCTATTTCTTGAAACAGATTCAGACCGTATTCACCCTGACTCTGGAGAAGAAGGTAGAACTATCGCCCATACATCTCTAAATATATCTCTTGCACCAACAGAATTTTAATGATGACTGATTTATAGTGATATTTGCATCTGGACAGTCTCCTGAGCGAACGGTGAACTAACGCAGCTACTAAGCGCGGTATTGGTTATCCCTAGTTCGCAACAATTGGCATTCAGAGTATGAGGCTCTGTATTCCAGCTGAAATCCCTTTCTGTAGATGCTGTTATCTCTGTTGGTCCACCGCCACCATTTTTCTTCTTTGTGAAATTAATTTGAAAGTCTGATTTAATAACCTGAGTGATAAGAAAGAGACTTTTTTTCTTCATGTTGAAATGTGGACTTTCATGGTGTTTTTTTCCTTACTGTACTTTAAAAAAAAAATTCTGTTTGCTAATGTGCTACGTATAAGTCTCACTGGACAAATCCTAAACAATGGATAATAATGCTAATGCCAAGCTTTCAACTGTGATTTATCTTTCTAACAGAACTTTAAAACTCTCAGTGAGAAAAAAGCAGTCAGCTATTCAGTCCAGGATAAATCAGGAAAGATAAGGCAGCAAGGTTTTAAAAATATCCATTAAAGATATTGTAGAATAGTTTTAATTTCATTTTTCATATTATTTAGCCAACTGTTGAATATAATACTGTGGCACAACAGGGCATACGCATCTTTAATTTTAATAGACTAAGAAACAAGATTAAGTAATGAATGAATCATTGTACTGTGAAATTAGTGGGGATTCTTTTCTTTTTCATAAAAAGCAAAAAGCAATGATACATGAGAGCCTTGTTAGTATGAATCTGACTGAGAGAAAAATGTGATGAAATGAGACTATCTCCAGTGCAGTTTCTAGTCCAAAGAATTTGAATGAGTGTTAGGAATTATGAATTTGTTTCTGCTTCATCTAACTAGATTTGGTACAATGGGGTGTACAGTTAGGGAGAAAAGTCTCTGGTACTTAATAAGGCAATAATTCATGCTGAATGGATATGAGCAGTCATTCAATGAAAAATTGATTTTCATAGTGTCCTAGACTTGGTAACTTTTGGAGATTTGTATGCTTACTGTGCAAGTACCATAAAGAAAATATATAGTTCTTATTAAAAGGTGAATACATTTTTTCCCTGGATTTGATAGATATTTCTTAAAAGTTTGAGCAGGTTTCTTTGCAATTTTGGGTATTCTTACTATGTTTTAAGAAGAGTGTAGGTAAAGAGAAATAGCATGACTCTAGAGTCCACATTTTCTTAGTCATGAGTGAGTTTATACATAAATTGGTTGATTGCCATCCTTAGTAAGAGAGACTAGGTGCAGTTTAGCTCATATTGCAAATCAAGACATCCTTTAGCAGTTCAAAAGGTTACAAGGTTCAGAGTACTCATCAGAATGACTATTTATTATGCTGGAAATAAGGCTGCAGCACTAATTCTACATGGTAGCATAGTGTTTATTGTTAGAGGGTGTCACACTTCGTAACACAAATGATTTACCTTTAGTAGATATAATGCCTTGCATTGACATTTTAATGACAGAGAAGTCTGAGTACTTGCAAATTAATCTGCTCTAAAATTCCCAGATTCATCATGACTTTTAGACATAGCTACATTGCTTTGACAAGATATTAAAAAAAAATATTGAAAATCTAGTTGTCTGTCATAAGGCAGTACTCCCAAACACATAAAATGCTCTTTTTGAAGAGATATGATTCTTTTCTCTTATTGTAATATTATATATTCTCTTTTGGTTTATGTAAAGACCTTCAGAATTCTTTACAATAAAACTGCAGGTTTCCGCATTTAAGTTACACACAGAATATTTCTTTGGAGCTTGGTATCCAACCATTCAAATTATTTTTAAAAATTGTTGTCATTATCCACTATTTACTTGATACCATGCTAAGCGTGGGATACTAAGAAGAGCAATCCAGTTCCAAACTTGTTAGCTCATAATCCAGGAGTGATGCATAATAATTTACAAAGAGAAATTGAACAGGTGGGACTAGAAGAAAGTAAATAGGGATAGATAATTTTTGTAATTAAACCCCAGAGAAGATGAAATCATGGTCTGTTAGTAGGGAGGAGTTGAGGTGTGGATAAAGAACGCAGAACATCCTGCTAGCATTTGCTATGTTCTCCTAGAAAGTTTTATGGGGCAGAGCTGAAACTAAGGAAGTGGTAATTCTCTTCATTAGCGAGGATGATGAAGAAATGACTCTGTGTAGCAATTTTCACTTTCACTTTCCCAAAATATTTTCTGCAGAAAAAGTTGCCAGCGTGGGAAACAAACCACGCTAATGTGTGATGCCTGCAGCAATAGAATGAGTGTAGCATGCAATGGGTGGGACAAGCACCATGCTTTGCTCAATTGAGGAAAAATTAAGAGGCCAAGTGGTGTAAATGTAAATACACTGGGATGGTAACATTAAGTACTCAGTACTTAATACCTAACCTTTCAATCACTCCACTTGCTTCCTCTCTTCCTAGATTATTTGAAAACAAATCCCAGACATGAAATTATTTTATTTGTAAATATTTCCATCTCTATCTATAAAATATAAGGTCACCAAAACATAGCCATCATACCATTGTCACTTCTAAAATGTTGGTCGTAATTCCTTAATATCAAAAATTGTGTTCAAGTTTCCATGATTGCCTCATAGATATTTGTTTAGGTTTTATTTATTTATTTTTTCATTTAGTTTGTTCAAATCAGAATCCTAAAAAGAAAAAAAATCCACATTTTGAATTTTGTTTATGTTCTTTACATAGATTTTAAAATCCATGGGTTGGTCAGTTTCTCTCTCTCTCTCTCTCTTTACAATTAACGTATTGAAGAAACCAAGTCAGTTGTCCTAGGTAAAGTTTCTCACATGTTGGATTTTGCTGATTAAATCCCTGTGTGGTTATTGAACCTAGTTCTCTGTGGCCTATATTTATACAAGCTAGTTATTAGGTCTTTCTAGACTGTTCTTGCCTGGAGAATCCCAGGGATGGGGGAGCCTGGTGGGCTGCCATCTATGGGGTCGCACAGAGTCAGACACGACTGAAGTGACTTAGCAGCAGCAGCAGCAGAAATTTTAAAGATCTAGAGAAATGTATGAAAAATTACCTGCATTATCCCATGTAAGTGTCAGTAAAACTAAGACCTTCCCTCTTGCAATTATTATTTAAGTCTAATAAATGCTGATTGAGTCTTTTCCATGCTGAGGTTCTCTGACACATGACCTAGGCATTCTGCAAATCAATAAAATTCAAGTTCTGTATTCAAGTGCTTATAATCATTCCCTGTTATACAGCAGCAAAGCTGGCCAGATTGCTCAAGACTCCCTGGGACTGTTTCCTCTGTAACATCCTGACCCTAACATAGGCAGACAGAGCAGCTTTCTGGTGGGAAATAGCTTTTCCTAAGACATGAAAGCCATCAGTGCTTATAATCTCTTCAGGCATCAGGAATGGATTGTGACTAATGAAATGGCACAGTTGGTCCTACAGATGCTGAGCAGAAGAACAGGTAATCTCACGTCATCTGCTAGGAGACCCAAGGAGAAAACTGAGCTCCAGAAAGATTAGTAGAGTGATTGAAATAGATAGTACGCTGTCTGCCATAAAATGAATATATACATACACATGTCTATAGACACACTTTCATAAATATTTATATAGGTATTCTTGTTACTTCGAGTGCAAAATTATGAATAATATTTTGAGTATTTGATAGTAAAACAAAGCCCAGGAAATTATGCAAACCTTGCTTCTCTTGACTTGTCTGTTTCCTGTTTGAAACATGCCAAGACACCCCCATGGCAGAGCAAGATAAAACAAAAGTCTGTCAGATCTAGTCCTAAGGACTCAGTCGGAAGTATGGCCCAAGATGGCACTGTCAAGATGAATGGTTTGTTACATGATCTTAAAGGTAATAGCAGGTAATGTATTTTTAATGCCAGGAAATTCATTTGCCTGTGCTGAAAGGGTACAGCTACAGAGGGAAGGTTTGTCAGCCTGTCAGAACAAGGGCCGGTGGACTGACCACTCAGGGATGAGAACACATCATGTGTTCTGAACATGCTTGAGAAATTAAGGAATTACTTGAAGATGTGATGAGAGGCCTTATTAAAAAATGCGAAACAGAGAGCATGCATCTCATGGTTTATATCAGTGCCTTTGTCAGACTTGAATATTAGTGTCTATATTGAAAGAAAGAAAGTCGCACAGTTGTGTCTGAGTCTTTGTGATCCTATAGACTGTAGCCCACCAGGCCCCTCTGTCCTTGGAATTCTCCAGGCAAGAGTATTGGAGTGGGTTGCCGTTTCCTTCTCCAAGTGTCTATATTAGTCAACACTTAACTAATGTAGTCCATATTTAACTAGTATTTAATTTAATACTAAATTAGTCAATTTTAAGTATTGACTAACATTTAACCCTGAAAAGAGTTCATTGTCTTTTCTTTTCCATGTCCTGGATGAGATTTTAAATTTTCTTGAAAGTTATCACTTGACAAGGGCAGGAGTGATAGGATTACAAAAGCAAAGTAGTTCTGAAAGTAAAATAAAAAGTGAATTAAAATACTGCTAAGGCTTGGCTTTCTGACGTGACCCAGATTTACTGGTTAGCTGACAGTGTGTTCCTTCGTGGAGTATTAGAATAGCTAGGAGTTGTTTGGATGGTTTAGATAGAAGAGTAATTAGTTGTTTACACCTTCTAGTCTCTTAGAGAAAAGTAACCTTGAGCATAAAGTGATCTCCTGTTTTTTCTTAGAAACAATTGTAGACAACTCACATGTCTATTTGACAATTTATGAGTTTTGTTACAATAGTTATTTAAAATTTCATAAATAATAATTTATTATTTTAAATATATTTCTTGTTTTCTGCTGTTACCTGTCATGAAGAAAGTTTGAGTTTTCGCATGTATCTGCATCATCAGTGTTTTTATTACTAGAGCCACTCTCTAAGTCATTAACAGTTTCAGAGAACATCATCTTCCCTTCTGTGAAAGTTGAATTACGTGTGATGTTCTAACTGGAAATTATACCCCAAGCTATAAGAACCTATTTATAAAGCATGAGGAAATTGTTTTTGGTTCTTTTCCTTTCATTCTCCCTGTGTTTTGTATTTGTGATACAGATACAAATTTACAATATAACTACCTATTGTATTGCTTTTAACATACTGCTCAGAAGTTCTTATTACAGAAGCTGCATGGCTTGAGGTTAAAAGCACAGGCTCTGGAACCAGTCAGTCTAGATTCAGATTTCAGCCCCATCACTGACTACATCTGTGACCTTGGCCTAATTAACTTTGTTTTAGTTTTCCTATAGAGTTAATAATCGTCCAGCTGGCTAGAGTTGCTTTGAGAATTCATTGTTATTCCACATGAAACAGTTAAACCAACTGTATGTGTTTGATGACTAAGTGTAAGCATTTGATAATAAATAAACCAACATAAGCATTTAGTAATAATACCACTCTACACACTCTCTCACTCCCCCAACCCCCCCCCCCAACAATATCCGCCGTTTCCAATTGTGAGGTTATTTTCGCAGATGTAATTTCTAGAATGAATAAAGTTAGAAGCCAATAAATCTGTCAGGTGACTTCTGCTAAGCTAAAAATACAGAATTATCTTCACATTTTCATGCTAAAATGTCTTCTTTAAGTGGTATTTTAGCCCCGGGAGAAAGCTGTCATCTACTGAAATGTTTTTAAAAATAACTTTATTGAGATACAATTCCTATACTATAAATTTCAGCATTTTGAAATGTGTAATTCAGTGGGATTTAGTATATTCACAAACTTTGGCAGTTATCACTGCTCTGTAATTTCAAAACATTTTCATCACCCCAAGGAGAAACCCATACTCTTTAGCATTCATTCCTTTTTCCTTTCTCCCACAGCCCTAGCACAGACTAATCTACTTTTGTTTTTTGTTTTTCCTATGGATTTGCCTGTTCTAGTCACCTCATATAAATGGTATCTTATAATATTTGACCAACTATGACTGGCTTCTTTTACTCAGCATGCTTTTTCAAGGTCCCTAATATTGAAGTGTGTCAGAACTTCATTCTTTTTATTGCCAAATGAAATTCTATTGTATAGATATACTATATATTTTATTTATTCATCTGTTAGTTGGTAGAGATTTGGGTCACTTCTCCTTTTGCCTATTATGAACATGCTGCTGTGAACATTGGTGTCAGGTTTTCGTGTAGACATTATGTTTTCATCTCTCTGGGTATATACCTAGGAGTGAAATTGCTGGGTCATAGTGTAACTGTATTTAACCTTTTCAGAAACTACCAGATTGCTTACCAACTGGCAGTTTAAAATGCCACTAAATTCACTCTTCTTAGCAAGATTCATCCGTTTTTGTTCAGTAGGTGCTTCTCAGATTATTTCAAACCTTTGGTTAATTTGTAGATTTCTGAAAGAGTGTGTTTTAGCAATCGTGTTTCGATTGCTTTTATGGAAGAGAAGGTATTCAGACGTCCTTAATTTGCTGGTCCATAAACGCTTCCCAGCATCTGCTAAAGTGGAAACAATGGGCCCAGGAATGGGTAAGACCTCCAATGTGACTTCAGTCCCTGAGAGTAAGGCAAGATCGAGACTGAGGTGTCTCTAGAACTCACAACAAGAGAGAAAAGAGAGGAGACAGAAACTGTGCCTAAGGGAAGCATGCACAGTAGCTACCTATAGGATTGAGCTCTTTTCATTGGGACAGATAAATATTACCAACACATTTTCTGATTTTTCCCATGCACATTGACATGATGCTTCCAGTTCTCTCAAAATGGTTTGTTATAGTAACCAGAATGGTACAGATCCACTCATTTTGAATTAAAAAGCTTTTATGTATTCAGTTAAAAATTTAAAAATTTCTAGTTACCTGAAAGATATTTTTAGCCATTAAACTCATTTGTGGGTGTCACGTGAAGCGCTCCTGTTCCTGCTGTGCTTGGCCTCTTCCACGCAGAGGTTGTTTCAGCCAGGTTAAATCCGAGTCACGGCACCATAGATGTCACACAAGTGTATGTTCCTCGGTTCTTTGTCTCGTCACAACAAAGATTTGGAGCGATGGACATTAAAGCCCTCGGAGCGTCACAGCTCTTGGGTCTTGGACAAACTGTGCTACAGCTCTTAGGCAAATCAGTGTTACAGCTCTATTTTATTTATAAGATAGCAGGAGAATCCAAGACTCGAAGAGAAGAGAGTGGAGGAGTGCGTGGGGAGGGAGAAAGAGAGAGAGAGAGAGAGAACACGCACATGCACGCGGGAGAGAGAGTCCGAGAGAAAGCGCTTTGGCTCCTCCTTTTACATGTTTTTTCCTCCACCTGGGCCTGCCCTATGCAAATTGGGCTTAGCCAGGAGTGCTGTTTGTTCTGTTTGTTCTGCCTGAAGTCTTCACTCTGGTCCTCGGACCTTCCTTGTCTTTTAGCCACTGCCATTTTGGACTCCTTTTCCCTATTCTACCTACCTAACATGGGTATATCACATTGTAACCTCTCTTCGTTTTATTTTTCTATTCCTCTGCTTTTTTTATTTTTTATAAAAAAATATTTTTGACTGGTATTCCTTTAATATCTCCTAGTAACTCAACTATTCTGGCTCCCATGCTTTTCAATAACTACTCTGACTTGACTTGGAATGACTTTAGAGCCAGCATGTCCGGAGAGCAGCTGTCCATTGGCATTTGCTCTAATAGTACATTTTCCAAAGCCATCCTTTGGAATTAAGTTTTTATTTATTAATTTATTTTTAATTGCCTGTGAATTTTACACATTGTTTCTCCTGCTTCCCCAGATTTTGCTTCATAGATTTATGCTTTCTCATAAGAAGTGGCTCGTAATCCTTACAGTCCCTTAATATTGTTTTAATGTCTGTGATTACTAGACTTGGCATTTGCCTGATGCTCAGTTGACACCCTGAGAGTGAGTGGAAGAGTTCACCTAATGACTCATCTAGGAGACACACCAATCCTCTGATATCTCCTTATTTGGCAAGTCCTAGTTTGAGAGGTCCCACTGATTCATATATCCATCCTGGGTGATTCCTTCCATGTGAACACTTAAGTCGATATTTGCCATCTGTGACTTGTTTATAATTAGATTCAGCCATCCAAAAAGTCAGTTCCATGCTGACTCAATACACTGTTTCATTTTGTGTTGCCCAAGAGACCTAGATCTGTTTTTTTCTTCATTTTACTTTTGATAAGACTTTTCCAAGAGGAGTTTATATTATCAAAATTTAATTATTTAAAAAAAGAAATAGATATTCTCAATTTAATGCTATGTGTTAAAAGAACATGCAATGGTGGATTGCTCTAGGTGGTGTCATTTATTCCCATGGCTTAATAATCGTTAATATATTAGTAGTTTAAAGGTGTGACTTTAGCCCAGCTTTTTCTTTGAGCTCCCAGTATCTACACTTGACATTTCTGTTTGGATTCATTAAAAGCATCTCAGATGTAAACATGTGAAAAGCTGACTTTCAGTTCAAATCTCTTTTACTGCTTCCTTGGAGTAAATGATACTGCCATCCATACAGGTACAAGTCAGAGACCTAAGATTCATTTTTGACAGATTTCCGTCTTGGCCTTCATGATGCGATCTGTTAGAAAGAATTGTTGACTGTTTCTCATTGTGATCTCATTCTTTTGCTGGCACCTAACCCTGCATATGCCACTATGGTAGGCTTCTCTTTGTTCTCTTAGCTTTCACTCTCCCACTAATCATTTCTTCCTAACAGAGCCAGTGATTTCAAAATATTTACCGTTGTTTTCTTTTAAACAGGTAATAAAAGTACAAAGATAAATTTCAAAAGGCACAGCAGGCTGTCCAGTGAAAAGTTAATCTCCTTCCTGCCTCGGTCCTCTAGAGCCTCTTGGTTCCTTTTTTCAGAGGCACTGCTAGTATTCCCTTCAGACATCATGTGCATATTTTAGCAAAACAACTTCTTTCTGAGTAAGACTTAAATCTGTAACTCTGCGTTTCCCATCTTGCTTGATACGCTTGCCTGAATTTATTTCCTTACCTGTGTTTTTCAGCACTTTCGTTAGTTCCCTTCCCTCCAACCACACTGTGCCTCATACTTTATTTCAGTTGTTGACCCTGCCTGGCTTTCTCTAAACTCTTTACACAGGCTGTGTAAATGAAGGTTCTCTTCATTTAGGAATATTCTACCCATTCAGCTGTAATATTCCAAGGTAAACTGCATTTTCCCGGGGGAATCCTCATGGCCTCCATAGTCCAGATCAGACCTGCTCTGAAGCAGGATCTCATATTTAGCCTTCAGGGTACTGATTGCAGTTTGTGTTTATATAGGTAGTGATGGTTTGGTTAATTCTTTTTGCCTTTGCAAGATTCTAAGTCCCATGAAGGCTGTGTTTTGCTCATGTTGCTGTTCAGTATTAGTGCATGAATAGTCAAAAGCCCACTTGAAAGGACTCCGTTGCCTTTGGGAAACACCCCTCTCACCCCATTGTTTCTTGTCTACAGTTATTTACACACAGTTGGTCCTCCACAACTTCCACCCTCTGTGCATTTATTTACCTAAGTAACCCTCAAATAAGCAGCAGTAAGTATTTTGGATAGTAAGGAAGGGGAAGAGGAGTAAAAACCATGGTAGCACAAAGGAAAGTGATTCTAGGAGTAGACAAGTTGTAGTTAAGCTAGTTTACCAGTCAGTATTATGATCTACTTCTCTGTGGAAGGTGTGATTTTTCTCTTAGCAAACTGTCTAAATATATCCAGCTCCCATTTTGTGTGGTTTTTCACCTGTAAGATCCAAGAGGGCAAAATTGTCATTTGTCTTGCTCAATGCTTCCAGCGCAGCACAGTCATCCCTTGGTATAGGGTGTGGGGCGGGAGGGTAGTGGTGGTGGTTCCTGTTCCTCCCTACTACATGGATATAAAATTTGTGGACATCCAAGTCCCTTAGTTGGCTTCCTGATCCATGGGATGCAACCATGGATCTGAAACATAGTATATGTTCTGCACTTGGTTGAATCTGCAGATGGAGAACCTGTGGATACGGATGTCAGACTATAGTTATTATTGTGTCTGGGAAATGGACGCTAAATAAATATTTGCTAACTTGAAATTTAAATGTGACTGCATTGTGTATTGACTTTGAAATATTGTGTGGAAAGAAACAAATAATTATTCAGGGAGACTCTGGCACATTGTCTCTTAAGGCAGATAGTGGGGATGCATAGAGAAATGTTATTTGTGCTCCTAGTTTGGGGTCTGTTTTTATATAGTAAAAGTCATGGACTTAATCAAACTATGGTGGGTTTGCTTTGCAAGTAAAATTCTTACAATATGGAGGTTTTGTTAGTCCAACAACTAAGTCTCCTCATTTGACAAGGTTGCAGTGTACAGGTTGTGACACTGAAAATTAAATAATAATTTCTAAAAAAATTTTACAAAGCAAGTCAGAATAAAGAATGAATAAAATAAAGCTATTTTAAAGGTTTTGTTACATCACTAGTTTGTTCATAAGAGTAGTTTTGAATATACACTGGTTGGTTGCTCTCTAAGGTACGACGTGATTGCTACTGTTATCATTTAAAAATAGTGTCTTTTCCCACAGAGAATGGCAAGATAGATATCCTGAGTCTCATAAAGGCCCTGGGAAAGTCCTTGGGTGTGGTTTCAGTTTACTTTTTTGTCCTTCAGTCCTGAGAGTCATTTTCATTAAAGGTCTTATTCCTTCTCTTGATCTCAGAAGTATCTGTAAACAATGCTTTCATTTGAAATCATGGAACAGGAAATACACAAATAAAGAAATACATTTTAAAGAAATAAATACTTGTAAAATGACCCAAGGTAAGATTTTTAAATGTAGACAGGATAAAGTATTTCTATTTTCCTTTTAAAAAATGTAATTCAACAATTTTGGCCTTTTACAGGGAATGGCTTCTCAGTATTTTAAAGGTAACCCATGATATCATGGATGTATTCCTGAAGTTTTTGACCTAAGAGTCAATGCTGTGTGGTCTTTAGTCATGGTAATCTACTCTACTTATTTAGCCTGGGAAGAGGTTGTGGGGATACGTGGGGGATGTATCAGAAAAGAAAGTTGTTTCTCTATAATTTAAGAAGTTATTATATAGTACCCTAATTACATAATGTCACTTTTTTTTAAAGTCAGTGCTTTTGCTTTTTTTCTCATTTGTATAATAAAAGAGCAGTTTATAATGGACATCTTTTTAATGACATTCTGATTTTATAAAATTATATTTGCAAACTTTTTACCATCTTCTTTGATGTCAAAATAAACATTCAAACAGAAACATTGATCGGAGCTCACATAAAAGTTAGGAAATACGATGTTTCAGCTACTTAATAATTAGAACTTGCTGCTGCTGCTAAGTCACTTCAGTTGTGTCCGACTCTGTGCGACCCCATAGACAGCAGCCCGCCAGGCTTCCCCGTCCCTGGCATTCTCCAGGCAAGAACACTGGAGTGGGTTGCCATTTCCTTCTCCAATGCAGGAAAGTGAAAAGTGAAAGTGAAGTCGCTCAGTCGTGTCGTGTCCGGCTCTAGCGACCCCATGGACTGCAGCCTACCAGGCTCCTCCGTCCATGGGATTTTCCAGGCAAAACTACTGGAGTGGGTTGCCACTGCCTTCTCCAAATTAGAATTTAGCAAATTCTAATTAAAACTTAAAATATACAACTTGCCAGTGTAGGCACTAATATAGGATGGGTTATGTTCTACTCTCTGTCCACAGCAACAAAAATGTCACAATCTAAAAATAAAATCAGAATGATAAATTTCAATGACAACAATAAAAGTTTGGGGGCCAGGAGAGTTGTTCATCTAATTGAGGGCACCGCCTTCTGCTGTCCTCAGGTATAGAATATTGTTCCATTTTAAATCATTGAGGGAGAAGGGCTTTATATTTTAAATTGCAAGCTAATAAATGCTCTTTTTCTCATTAACACGCATGACCTCTATGATTTATGCTCTCATGCATGCTGGCCCACTTTCTCAGTCTCTGTTAATGATGTTGAGAACCTTTGTTTAACATGAATTATTTTCCAACTGAACCCCTGTAAATTTGCAATAGACATTCATTGTAGTGATCTACTTGTATTGTTCAGGAAGGAAAAATATCAAAATGAACCCTGCTTGTTGCACATTTTCTGATTTCTTCAATATATGTAGAAAATCATTCCATTTATTGGAATTTCACAGACAGCTTTGTCATACTTGTGATATTAGAGATAATACATGAGTTTCTCACTTCAAATATTAAGATATTTGCTGTTCAAATAGTAATTATTAGAGTTGGAAAGAGAATGACAGATGAAGAAAAACTGATAATTAAGTTTACAGGACTCTATATAATTTTATGTTCTTAATTTACAGTGAATTAAATATTCTCATATTATTTTGCCATCTTTGACACAGGTGGGTATGGAATTTGGATTTAACTTCAAATCCACGATGTTTGCAGTAAAGTCCATGAAGCTTCCCAGGTGATGAATTGGTAAAGAATCCATTTGCCAACACAGGAGACATTTGTTTGATCTCTGGGTCAGGAAGATCCTCTGGAATAGGAAATGGCAACCTACTCCAGGACTCTTGACTTGAAAAATTTCCATGGACAGTGGAGTCTGATGGTCAACAGTCCATGAGGTCACCAAGGGTTGGACATGACTGAGCAGACACGCATAAAAAATCCTATTAATAGAAAATTATAAATGCATTCCTAAATCTGCATAGTTCATTGACAGAGTTAATTTTTAGCTTTTTAAATTAAGGAAGAAGATAATTTATGGAATAGGGTTTAACAAAATACGTCGCTCAGGGCAGGCCAATACTCTAGCCTTTCCCCCCCATCATTTAACATGACTGTTGGAATATCATTTCACTATAATCACCACAAAGATGTTTCTGGTAGCTCTCATTTTGACCAACCTAAGGGGTGATATTGTTGGCAGCTAGCAAAATCACTTCATAATGAATAAAGTAGATTTTGTAAACTCATGGGATTATAGAATGTTAAAGTCGGAAAGTGCTAGGGAGATTATTCAATTCAATCTCTTTCTAATATCTTGAGGAAACTAAGACTTAATAAGACATGGTGGTTTGTCAAGTACATTTTGCCAGGTTAGTTAAAAGCCAGACTAGAATTCTGTTTTTAAAATTCTTTTGTCTTTATCACCTTGCTTTTTCTCTTAACTCACTTCTAATAAGAATGTATTTATATCTTAAGATAAAAGAGAATGCACTTAAATTTATCAAATAGAGTACATGGAAGCTGTTGTATAGTGACTTAACTGTTTTTTGTCCTGGGTTATGGATAAATAGGAAGATCTTTGTTATTCATGAGTCCTTTGTACCATGTCTAAGTTTATGTTGATAAAGTGACTGATGATGGACCCCTTGATAGCATCAGGTTAGGGGCTGGTCAGTGGATAAGACCAATCACATGATGAGAATATTAAATTAAGGCTTTGTGCCATGTGGTATTAGTCTGGCTTCCCTAAAGACTGAATTAAATCACATGACCCGGTGGAAACCCTGGACACTGTGGTCAGTGGAGCTTCCTGTTGGGTGAACGCACTGATGTGCTGGAAACGTACATGGCCTGATTTCATGGGGAAAGAGCAGAGCAGCTCTGTGTTTGGGACCTTTTAGGACCTTAACCCATGTTTCTTTTTATCTGGATGGTCTGGTTTGTATTATCTTTATTATACAATTATATTAAGTATAGCACTTTTCTAAGTTCTTTTTATCACTCTAGAGAGTGACCAACCTGAGGGTGGTCATTATAAGCTCTCATATTTGTGTCTATTTGGTCAGATATGCAGGTGACCTGGGAGCCCATTTCTGGCTGGCTTCTGAAATGACAGCAGTCTGGTGGAGCCCTGAAGTCCTTAACTTGTGGGGTCTGTGCTAATTTTACATGATTAGCATCAGAATTGAAATGTATTGCAAAGTGCCAGTTGGGGTTGGTGTCAGAATAGAACCATTGAAACATACATGCCATACCACTTACCAGGACTTCATGTAATCTATTTGTTGATAACTGAATTGGTGCAAAAAAACTGGTCAGGTGTGAGTCAAGTTGACCATGGATTGTGAGTAGTGACCTGCAATGTCTGTTCCTCTTCCTATGGATGGCAATTGTGCTTTCTCTAGCAAAGAACTTGTGTTCAGAACCATGAATTGGAAAACTTAAGAAATGTGCTAAGAATATATTTCCATGTTTGAGTAGATCTCCTCCAGTTTCTACCCTTTTTGTGACAAGATTAAATGATACTTTCTAAAAGCTTGCTACTCAGGGTATAGTTCTTAGGCCAAAACCATTGGTATCATCTGGGGGCTTGTAAAAAAGAAGATTTAAATGTAATCTATAGTTTAGCAAGCTCCCAGGATGAGTCATAAGCACAGTAAAATTTGAGAAATGTTAATCTAAAATTTGGAGATAATGAGATTTTATATTAAACTAAAATCTAGACTGTTCTCTTGAAAAAATGAAGATGAAAATTCTGGCTTTTTTTTTAAATCTCTTATTTTCCTCAGTAATCTAAACCCTTTTGTAATCAGTAAATTCTTCCACACCTACTTATTGTAATGATACTCTATCTTTCATGGCTCTTGGCATTTGCTAACATCTGTTAATATCTCAGTATTGCATGCAGGCATTAAAAATCAATCTCTAGTTCCTTATTAAATATGGTTGATTGATCACATGCATTTATCTTCTCTCCTTGAAATGTCACTAAAATACCAATAAGGAATAAAAAGAAAACATCAACCCACAATGATACAGAGAATGGAATGGATACTATATTAGGCAAGAGATGTTAGCAGATTTATTGTTCTGTATAGAATTTGAGAATGAAATGTTCTAGGTACATTGAAAATAAAGTAATTGAAAAAAAAGAGAGACAGTAATTATCTGAAGGGAGTCCAAAACTGTATAGGAAACAGTATAATCATAGTCATAGTATACTATGTGCTTCAGCACTTAAAATTTATAATATGTGTATGCGTGAGTGCTAAGTTGCTTCAGTTGTGTCCAACTCTTTAGGACCGTACGGACCATAGCGTGCCAGGCTCCGCTGGCCATGGGATTCTCCAGGCAAGAATACTGGAGTGAGTTGTCATGCCCTCCTCCAGGGCATCCTCTCGATGCAGGGATTGGACCAGTGTCTCCTGCATCTCCTGCATTGGCACACAGGTTGTTTACCACTAACTCTGCTTGAAAAGTTCAGTATGTGATTTAGCAAAGTTGTTATAAAATTATATTTTGAGCAAACTTTTTGGGGATGTGGAGGTATATAAGGGAGCAAAATTCTCATTTTTTAAAATATTATTTCTAATCAGTTAATTATATCTAAGACTTTAACATTTAATATTAGTGGTATAGGTTTGGAATATAGTAGTACCACTAGAAAAAACAGTTCAGTTAATATTCTCTCTTTTGCTTCCTCTCAGTAAACATGTCAGAATTTATGGGTACTGGTACACAGTGTCAAGATTATTGGAGTAACAGTCAGAAGAGCTGAGTGCTAGTCCTATGCTGCCTCCGTTGCACTGTGTACATGTCAATAAAAAGGCATACTTTTTACACACCATGATTCTTATTCCATTTTATCATCCAAGTTCTGTACTATGTGTCATAGATATATTCCTCTGTTGTAAGCAGAGTAGATAAGAGAAAATTTCTAGTTGTTCCTTCAACGATACTAAATTTTGCTTTGCTTTGTCACTCAGTCATTTACCCAAGTGTCTTTAAAATTACCCTTTCACGGGAAGAATAGACAATTTTTCTTCTCAAGCAGCCGAATAGTTTTAATAACTTGGAGAACAGCATGGAATCTTCATTAGCATGAAGAAGAGCAATAGTTCCTTTAATTTAGGCAGATGGAAATATTTTCAGTTCTCACATCCTGTAACATTTGTGAGAAGTTCAAATATTTCCAAAATTGCAAAATGCCATCTGGCCAAAATGCCATGCCCCTGTTAACTTATTTCAACCCTGACCAATTAATTATATATATTTTAGCTTTCTCATCATTTGTGTTCCAAGTTTCTGTTTGTCCAACAGCAAATCTATAATATTAAGTAAAGTGTAGTATCTTTGAAAGGCACGCAGCTGTGACTTTGAATTTTGTTTATATTTCAGAACCCTGTAGATCGCATGTACAAGCAGAAAACATCTAGTATTGACCCACTTGGGGCTGAGGAATATGTGATCCTTTCCAAAAGGTTCCTATTAGCCTTTGGTCATTGCCACTTACTGTCATATCTGCCTTTGCCAACCAATTTTCTAAAGGGCAGTCGAGAGCAGGTGATAACAGAGAAAAGCCAACATTTAATTAGGGCAAACAAGCTAACACGTCAAGTGGACAGAGGGCTTTGTCCTTCCAGCGTTCCAAGTCTCAGACTGTCTCTCTCTCTCCCTCCAGCTCTGCCTGTTTTTGGTGCCTTTTTTCTTACCTTGCCTTTTGGTCTCTTGTGTTTCACTTTTTCAGCATTGATGTGCTCTGTTCTTGTTTCTCCTCCCTTTTTCTGCTTTTATTTTTTCTTTATTCCTGTTCATTGTACTTGCATGTGTGCGTGCTTAGTTATGTCTGACTCTTTGCAACCCCACGGACTGTAGCCTGCCAGGCTTCTCTGTCTATGGGACTTTCCCAGGCATGGAAACTGGAGTGGGTTGCAATTTCCTATTCCAGGGCATCTTCCTGACCCAGGGATCAAACCCATGTCCTTTGAATCTCTTATATTGGCAGGTAGCTTGTTTACCTCTACACCACCTGGGAAGCCCATTGTACTAATAAAATCACAAAATAGGAAATTGAATTGTAATGGTACCTGGTGTTTAGTAGATGAGACAATAGGAAGCTGGAAGGTTACTGAAGAAATAAAATGAGAGCTTCAGTTTTTGAAGTAATAGTGTCAATAGCATAAGGCCATCTTGTCAGATAAAAGAATTATCTAGTTTTTCCTTTTGCTGGGGAATTGTGAGATGAAGCATTTTCAGCAGGTGAAATATATCTTAATAGGTGTTCTTTTTTCCTAGCTTAAAATAGGATACTTTAATTCAGAGGAAAAATTATTTTTGTATTATAGAAAATGAAGATTTAAAGAGAGCAGGTACTATTTTATGTGTCTTCTGTTACAAAAGAACAAATTTTCAGATAGGGGAGATGGTTATCTTGCATATCAGGATCAGTTTAATTACTATTACCTTGGAATTTTCACCAAATATATCTGGCAGCTACTTAATTGCTGTAGTATTTCTTACCTGTCTTTCCTCCTGCATAGTTTTTCTCACCACAGATAATTTCCTAAACTCTTGCAGGGCAAGTATGTATCTGGTTCATCTTTGTATATCCTGAAGCTTTTAACATTTTAATTTCTTAGTAAATACCAATGAACAAAGAAATACCAACCTAGCCCAGTCTCTGGCCATTGTTATGGTTTATTACCTGTTTATAGAATCATTTAGGCTTCTTGCCTCTGGGTAATAGTGCTGCTGAGGTTCCCAGAGCACTAAAATTCTGTCTTAATTTAGCCTTTTATTAACTCAGTTCCAAAAAATTTTCTTCAGTGTACAATGTAAATAGGAAAAAGATGAAAATACCAGATTTATCCTTTTCATGAAATACTTGACATCAAATGAACATTGTATTCATTTTTTCCCCTCACAATAGCCAAATAGAAATTTACATAAAGTTTTCGATGGAGTTCCATTTTTAAAACCATATCAGCTAAAATGTATTTAGCAGAATGGTATGTTCTTCTATATTTGTGGTACTTGAATGCATCCTAACTTTCAAGATTTTTTTTCCCCCTAAAACATAGATGCAAGCAGTTCTCTTTTGCCTTAAAAGGTTTTACAAGTAAGTTATCTCTTATCTCTCATCTTTTTCTAGCTATGTTCCATTTTTCCTTCTGGACTATTTTAATTTACTGCAAGTCACTTTGCAGTGTTTTCCATCTATAAGTTACACCTAACTTGGAGCAAGTGATATCATTTGTTTGTTTATGGATGACTATTAAAATTTAAGATGGGTTAGCATTTATATAAAGAGCAATGAATTATATTGCCAAGTAATAAAAAGTACCTACCACAAATAAACAGAGAGGCTCACTATTTCCCTCTTTCTTTGGTCCTCTGGCACCAGCCGTTAATGTAGGGCATGAAGTATCAGTGCTGGAGAGATGCCAAGTCACTGGGTAAAGTGAGTGCCTTTGGGTATTTTCTTTATGAGACTGTCACCCTACTTGTGCTAGTGCTGAACAGACAAAAGCAAAGGAAAACCTTTAGCCAGAGGGATCCTGTTTCCTCCAACAGAACACAGGCATCAAGATTACTCTAGGCAATATGACATTATCCACATTCACCAAATACATTGAAAAGAATGAATGGAGTACATTTTTGTGTTTTAAAGTAGGTTTATACAAAGGTGCAGTGAATCCATCTGTTTTCCAACTGTATTTCAAAGTGAGATTTTTAAAAGTATAATTTCTTAACTCATTCATATTAAAGTTCTAACAAAATTTCAACACTGACTTCTGATCTTTGGGAAAGCTGTTGAAATACCTCTTGGTCTTAAGAAACTGAACTGCTTTTGACTCTGTGCTTTTATTATTCACAGCATTGAGGTGGTAATTTAATATCTTTACTCCTCAAATCAAATTTTTTTTTCCTATCATTTGCCTGTGTCTTGGCTTATCAAGCTTGATTACATTTGCCTTTTCTTTGAGCAATGTGGTCTGAAAGTGAAATGGAAAAAAAAAATTGATCTTCCTAAGTATATAAAGCTACGTGCCAGTATTTTGTATAAGTTTTGTTTTGCATGATGGAAAATTGTAATTCTAGCTTAAGACCTTTTTCTTTTTTTGCCATGATTAGGAAATGGTGAAATGGATGATCAGCAACTGAATAAACAAAGATTTTAAAAATTCCTTACTTAAAACAGAAAAAAAATTTATTAAGGCATCTGAATGGCTCTTTCAGCATGATAATTAATATAAATTAAATATAGAATAAATCCTTCTTGAAAATTAATTGAACTTTATTTTGGTTTGCATATTTGTCATACCATAGTAAAAGTTATCAAGAACCAAGATTAATTTTCATAGTGTTTTACCCATACCCTATTGCCATTCAAAGTTGAACCTACCCCCTATATATTTACAACTTTAAAATTTTGACAAGAGTTACTTAGTTCACATCCTAGATTTATCCATTTCCATCTGCTTGTAGTGGATTGAATTGTGTCCCTAGAAAAGATATATTTAAATCCTAACCCCAGTACCTGTAAATGTAAATAAGGTCTTTGCAGATGTAATCAGATTAGTCCAATGACTGATACTTCATAGGAGAAACTGGAAGATCTGGGTATAGACACAGAGGAGACGGCTGTGTGGTACTCTCTTGTGGCAGTGCAAGGAAATGAATGTACCACTCCTCCTAGAATGGACCTCAGGAAAACACTGCCAGGGATAGCCAGGGAATCTACCAGCATGCATTCTTTTTTAGAAATCTATACGAAGGTTATCTGGTAATATACTGATTTAATTATTTTAAGATTTATTTTTTCCTGCCCTTTAAGAGTTTTTTAGTACAATATTATCAGACAGATACATTTTAGAAATATTAACTATATTCCTCTAGACTATTCTTTAATCCATGTAAAATTACAAACTTTGGTTCAGGTTTAAGCCCAACCTTTCCTTGGGCAAGTTATTAAACTTTTCTGAGCCTCAATGTATATGTAACCATAACCTGCTCTTCCCTCCTCCATCTCTTCGCATAGCAACCTTTCAATAGCTGCGTTGCCATCTTTTCCTCTCTTCTCCTTTTCCCTTATTATCTTGACTGAAGAAACAAAATTAAACTTTGAACTAATAACTATAAAAAGAGGAGCTAAATGTCAATTCTGTAATAATTCTTCATTTATGATTTATTTCTAACCATGGGTACTAGGAGGTGTTTAATGTTTTTCCAATGGCAAATTATAGCCAATTGGTAGCTATTTCAAAACGGAGAAGATGGTGCTGTGAAAGTGCTGCACTCAATATGTCAGCAAATTTGGAAAACTCAGCAGTGGCCACAGGACTGGAAAAGGTCAGTTTTCATTCCAATCCCAAAGAAAGGCAATGCCAAAAAATCCTCAGACTACCGCACAATTGCACTCATCTCACACGCTAGTAAAGTAATGCTCAAAATTCTCCAAGCCAGGCTTCAGCAATACATGAACCATGAAATTCCAGATGTTCAAGCTGGTTTTAGAAAAGGCAGGGGAACCAGAGATCAATTGCCAACATACGCTGGATCATGGAAAAAGCAAGAGAGTTCCAGAAAAACATCTATTTCTGCTTTATTGACTATGCCAAAGCCTTTGACTGTGTGGATCACAATAAACTGTGGAAAATTCTGAAAGGGATGGGAATACCAGACCACCTGACCTGCCTCTTGAGAAACCTATATGCAGGTCAGGAAGAAACAGTTAGAACTGGACATGGAACAACAGATTGGTTCCAAATAGGAAAAGGAGTACGTCGAGGCTGTGTATTGTCACCCTGCTTATTTAACTTATATGCAGAGTACATCATGAGAGATGCTGGGCTGGAAGAAGCACAAGCTGGAATCAAGATTGCTGGGAGAAATATCAATAACCTCAGATATGCAGATGACATCACCCTTATGGCAGAAAATGAAGAGGAGCTAAAGAGCCTCTTGATGAAAGTGAAAGAGGAGACTGAAAAAGTCGGCTTAAAGCTCAACATTCAGAAAACAAAGATCATGGCATCTGGTCCTATAACTTCATGGGAAGTAGATGGGGAAATGGTGGAAACAGTGTCAGACTTTATTTTTTTGGTCTCCAAAATCACTGCAGATGGTGATTGCAGCCATGCAATTAGGAGACACTCCTTGGAAGGAAAGTTATGACCAACCTAGATAGCATATTCAAAAGCAGAGACATTACTTTGCCAACAAAGGTCCATCTAGTCAAGGGTATGGTTTTTCCAGTGGTCATGTATAGATGCGAGACTTGGACTGTGAAGAAAGCTGACCACTGAAGAATTGATGCTTTTGAACTGTAGCGTTGGAGAAGACTCTTGAGAGTCCCTTGGACTGCAAGGAGATCCAACCAGTCCATCCTAAAGGAGATCAGTCCTGGGTGTTCATTGGAAGGACTGATGCTAAAGCTGAAACTCCCATAGTTTGGCCACCTCATGTGAAGAGTTGACTGATTGGAAAAGACTCTGATGCTGGGAGGGATTGGAAGCAGGAGGAGAAGGGGACAACAGAGGATGAGATGACTGGATGGCTTCACCAATTCATTGGACATGAGTTTGAGTGAACTCCAGAAGTTGGTGATGGACAGGGAGGCCTGGCATGCTGCGGTTCATGGGGTCACAAGGAGTCGGACATGACTGAGTGACTGAACTGAATTGAACTGAAAATCAATTAATAATCATTCAGAAATTTTTTTAATTAAAAAAAGAACTAGAATAGAAAATATACTGAGTTTGAATTGCACAGTTCAAATTCTTTTCATGAAACTTACATTTTGTTTATGTGTGTGTCATAATGTATTATATTTACTTTAATATGGAACACAGTTAAAAACAAGTTTAGAAGTCAATAGCTAAACAAAAACAACTTTACTTATTCTCATTTATAATTTCTTCCTCAGTATCCTCTTAACTCATGACTGGGTTAGATTGCTGTAAGTAAGTTAAGCGATGAAATAACAATGATCTGTCGGAATACCTTTCATTAGTTTTCTTTTGGCGATTGTCTTTTCTGTGGTGACTAAAAGTCTTGTAATTCTATCAGTTTCTCTAATGACCATGGCATCAAGGAGGTACACTTGCTCTGTTCATATTTTCAATTTCTTAGTTTGTGTCAGGCTTTACTTCTAAAAGTATGCTATCAATAAAATACTATTTCTAACTACAGAGATTCTTAATTTTCTGCTCTTAAGATTGAGAAATGCAGTATTCCTGCCTTATGAGTACACAAGGATGTCACAGTCTTCAGTGATATCCACCCTCCAAATGTGACTTCCTGAGTCCTAAGGGCACCCATGATGGAGAACAATACCTCTGATGAGGCGGTCACCCGGCTGCAGCCACTCCCCGTGGTGAGCACTGAGGGACACAGGAAGTGAAAAACACAAGATCCTGGCCCCAGACAGCTGAGATACATGTGAAAGGAATATATGAAAGGCATAATTTCAGTGAGCCTAGGCTTCTGCAGCTACCTATACATAGAAAAGTGCTAAATTCCTTAAGTTGGGATATCTGGTTTTCTTTAATTCACAAAACACTTTTGATACTCAGACTACTTGCCCTTTGCTACAAACTTCTATATAACTTGACTCCCTTCCCCCACCTCCTCAGAAAAGTTCTCTCAGGGTCACTTGAGGTGCTGTCTCCCAGGCTTAAAGTCCTAAAAATTCCAGTGAATAAAACAACTCTCAACTTTTAGGTTGTGACTGTTTTTAACTTGACATGATAATTGCTGATGTTAATTAAGTTATCATAATACTTACTTTTACTACCTCCTTTGTGACTCTTATCTAAGAGATGATATCAGTTTATATGATAAATTCCAAAGTTTACCATTCATTCCAGTTCAGTCGCTCAGTCGTGTCCAACTCTGCGACCCCATGAATCGCAGCACGCCAGGCCTCCCTATCCATCACCAACTCCCGGAGTTTACCCAAACTCATGTCCATCGAGTCAGTGATGCAATCCAGCCATCTCCTCTTCTGTCATCCCCTTCTCCTCCTGCCCCAAAACCTTCCCAGCATCAGAATCTTTTCCAATGAGTCAACTCTTCACACGAGGTGGCCAAAGTATTGGAGTTTCAGCTTCATCATCAGTCCTTCCAATGAACACCCAGGACTGATCTCCTTTAGGATGGACTAGTTGGATCTCCTTGCAGTCCAAAGGACTCTCAAGAGTCTTCTCCAACACCACAGTTCAAAAAGCATCAATTCTTCGGCACTCAGCTTTCTTCACAGTCCAACTCTCAGATCCATACATGACCACTGGAAAAACCATAGCCTTGACTAGATGGACCTTTGTTGGCAAAGTAATGTCTCTGCTTTTGAATATGCTATCTAGGTTGATCATAACTTTCCTTCCAAGGAGTAAGCATCTTTTAATTTTATGGCTGCAGTGACCATCTGCAGTGATTTTGGAGCCCAGAAAAATAAAGTCTGACACTGTTTCCACTGTTTCCCCGTCTATTTGCCATGAAGTGATGGGACCGGATGCCATGATCTTCGTTTTCTGAATGTTGAGCTTTAAGCCAACTTTTTCAGTCTCCTTTTTCACTTTCATCAAGAGGTTTTTAGTTCCTCTTCACTTTCTGCCATAAGGGTGGTGTCATCTGCATATCTGAGGTTATTGATATTTCTCCCAGCAATCTTGATTCCAGCTTGTGCTTCTTCCAGCCCAGCATTTCTCATGATGTACTCCACATAGACATTAAATAAACAGGGTGACAATACACAGCCTCAATGTACTCCTTTCCTATTTGGAACCAATCTGTTGTTCCATGTCCAGTTCTAACTGTTTCTTCCTGACCTGCATATAGGTTTCTCAAGAGGCAGGTCAGGTGGTCTGGTATTCCCATCTCTTTCAGAATTTTCCACAGTTGATTGTGATCCACACAGTCAAAGGCTTTGGCATAGTCAATAAAACAGAAATAGATGTTTTTCTGGAACTCTCTTGCTTTTTCGATGATCCAGTGGATGTTGGCAATTTGATCTCTGGTTCCTCTGCCTTTTCTAAAACCAGCTTGAACATGTGGAAGTTCACGGTTCATGTATTGCTGAAGCCTGGCTTGGAGAATTTTGAGCATTACTTTACTAGCGTGTGAGATGAGTGCAGTTGTGTGGTAATTTGAGCATTCTTTGGCATTGCCTTTCTTTGGGATTGGAATGAAAACTGACCTTTTCCAGTCCTGTGGCCACCACTGAGTTTTCCAAATTTGGTGACATACTGAGTGCAGCACTTTCACAGCATCATCTTTCAGGATTTGAATACCAAGCTGACAATCTGTCAGTTTGCTCTTACATGGAGACTGAATCCCTCACACCACTGCCCAATGAAACTTACTAGTAAAGACTTGATAAGTCAAATTTTCTAAGCCTGAATGTCCCCACCTATATACAAAATTTGGCTGCTGATAATATCTTCCTCATAGGAATTCATTAGTTTATACCTCTGCTAAGGTTTAGCATTTACCAAATGCTGGTGATGGTGTATTGGTGGTGTTGCTAACTACCAGACTTGGCTTCAGAAATGATGACCCTTATCTACACAGAATTAGCACTGTTCTCAATTGAGACGAATGCAGGAATTTAGTAATACTGCTCCCCAACTAAATGAAGATAGCTTAGGACATCTAGATGGTCATGTTCTGTTTCTGGTACTATATTTTAAGAGAGACTTTAATAACTTGTATCATCTCCATAATAGAGTGACCTGAATAGCTTTAAGGACACAGATTTCTTCAGTGTGGAGCAAAGAACACATAGGACATGATAGCATGATCAGCTTTGCAGGGCTGCCCTGTAATACATATATTAAATTCTTTCCTTTTTTGCCTCCTAAAATAAAACTGATAAAAAGTAGAAAGAAGGGAATTCTCAGTTGAACATGAGCATAAAAACTTTTTACTCCTAAAGCTTGACAAAAATGTAATAGGCTGCTATATAGGGACTGATATAGGGAGGATGGTAACATCTGTCAATTATATCATTGGGAGATGTGGGGGCTGGGTGAGGAGATGATGGAATGAGCAGTGAAGTCAGCTTTCATCCTGAGACTGGAGGTTGTTCATGGCACTTTTCCAGTCTGGGCACCTCTGCTGCTGCTAAGTCACTTCAGTCGTGTCCCGACTCTGTGCGACCCCATAGATGGCAGCCCACCGGGCTCTGCTGTCCCTGGTATTCTCCAGGCAAGAACACTGGAGTGGGTTGCCATTTCCTTCTCCAATGCATGAAAGTGAAAAGTAAAAGTGAAGTCGCTCAGTCGTGTCTGGGCACCTTTAGTCTGTACTAACAGTCAAGATAGTAGAGTCAGAGATGCTATAAACTTCATGAAAAATAGAATGACAGGTTTTTGTAAGAGGGAGACATGAATATGCGGCTCTCTTTTCTGAATTTTTTGATTTTATATAATAACTAATAACTACATGATACTTTAGTAATAAAACATATTAAGGTAAATAATATAAAATTATGTAGTTTAAAATATTTTAAAGAATAATGTGACATTATGATAAGTTTGGAATTTCAAATCAAGGAGATATTTAGGAGAGGTTTAATATAAAAACTCCTTTCTGACACCGGATTATTTAAAGATCATAGCGTTGGCTTTTCCCACTATAGCAAAAATATTTATTTATAAGCCCATTGCCACTGTGAAAGGCACCCACACGTGTTTAACAGGTGTTTAACAGTTTGGATCAGGGGAAAGATGCAATGGGTTTGCAAGTTTGATAATAATTTTATTTAATATCTCCATTGCTAGGACCAATAATTTATCAAAGTAGGTTAGCATAATTTTTATAACATCAGAGTAGCTGTGGATGATATATTCAAATGCTAGAATATACATAATACATATAATTCATAATACACATGAAAATATCTTATGTCTTAAAAAGTACTTGACAAATATGTAATCAGAGGTTTATGATATCTTCATAAATATAATATTGTAACTTCAGTTCCAACATCTGGGGCTACTGATCTCATAAAGCTTCTAGTATTTCATACATTCTGATTTCAGTGAAACTAAAACTTGACTTATTTTTTCCAGAATGAGATGAGAGTTTGTGCTGAGCCACATACATATTGTTACCCAGCACGAGCATTCCCACTGAAAAACAGTTGGCCTGAGTACTACAGGCTAGCACTGGGGCAGCGTTTACTCTTATCAACAAAACAGACATCACTCTGTCATTACACTTATTATCATTTTGTTTAAAGGCTATATGTCTCTTCTCTGTTAACCATACCAGAGTGAAATGAAACAGACACCTTTACCATGGTGAGTCGGTGTCCTCGTCATAATTAGGAGCTCACTTCAGAGTGTTGTGGAAGTCTTTCTGGGCATACCCAGAAATACTTAACATATCATGGGAGGGTAGATGTGTTTTTACCCATTTTATTTTATATTTGGAATATTCCCCTCATTTTCAGGTTAAAAACTTCCAACAAAGTTTTCAAGCAAAAGATGTTTAAGGATTGAAAACTTAATAGTATTTGTATCACAGTTCCCCAAAACCTTTTTGAGAAAGTTTAATAGCAAAACTATTTCTGAAATTTTATGCTAATGCATATATTTTATATTTATTATGTCTATGTCTATTAATGTTTACCTCCTCTTAAATTTTAAGTACATCTTCAAGGTTGAACTTTAATTTATTGACATAGTTCACTTTTATAGTAATATAGATGAGACTTGTATTAGACGATCTTCATAAAATTTTCTCCTTAAGAGTGCTCAGTTGTAGAATGAGTGTCCAATTCATGTAGGTCAGTATTTCTACCTACAGTGCTCTTTATTACTTTAAGTTATTTTGAATTCACAGTTTCAACTGGAAACATATAAGAGAGTAATTCCTTTTTATGTTATCTGAGGAAAGTGATATCTATGAGATCCAGTTAGAACTATGAATGATATGGTAGAAAACATAATCCATTGAATTGAGACCACTGTTATTTCCTGGTGTTCCTACATCTGTTTTTATTCTTATTAAACTCTATGTAACATATCTGTGAAATTTCTGAGAAATACAACTGACAGTGGAAATAGAACTGTATTGGTCTTAAATTCAAACAAATAAACCCTAATTTTACATTACATGGGTTTCTGTGTATAAAACTGTCTTTCATTTATTTGCTCTTTAGGGAAACAGTGGAGATCTGGAGTAACATTTTGACCCTTTGTTAATTTCAGAGGTGTATTTTTTTTTTAATATCTGAAAATAGGATACCTTGCATCTAATGGACTATACTTACTCTGAACATGAATACTGTGTGCCTGAGTGTGTGCTTATGTCTTGAGAGAGACACTGTGTGTATATGTATGGTCTCAGATTAGGGATAACTGAGGAGTGGTACAGGGAATGTTCCTGTATCTCTGTTTCCTTTTCTCTTTTATTTCCCACGTCTTCTCAGTAATCCCAACTATGGAGGACTAAGAAAGGCATTGAATGAGAAACTGTGGCTTTGTTATAGAGGGAGAGAGTAGTGAAACATGCAAAACTAACATTTGTAACTTTACAAATTAGTTCCGGTGTTTTAAATTTGGCCAAAGCTTTTTCCCGGAATATTAGTTTCCATCATGTTTGGTACCAAATAAAGTTTAATTTCTTTTTTTAACCCATATCTTCATCTATCTTTTTGAAGCTAGCTCCAGCTTTTTTTTCCTTCTTAGAACTTTCTCCCAGCTACTTAGCATGCTGTTGCTATTCAAAATCCTCAGCCTGTTGTGATCTTTACACTGTCCCTGGCCTGTTTCCAACATTCCTCCACTCTTTAATTGGGAGATTGTGTAAAGGCAGTTTTAGTTGTTAGAACCCTTTCTTGCCTTCTTTATAATAATTCATACCCAACGTATGTGTAAGATATCCCCATGCCTATCATAATGTTATTAACCTGTATTGCAATTACCAGATTCATTTGTTGGTATCTACCTATAGGCTGCTGCTAAGTTGCTTCAGTCGTGTACGACTCTGTGTGACCCCATAGATGGCAGCCCACTAGTCTCCTCTGTCCCTGGGATTCTCCAGGCAAGAATGCTGGAGTGGGTTGCCATTTCCTTCTCCAACCTATAGGCTATAAGTTTTATAATGTCAGGGAACTTGTCTATCATAGGCAATATTGCATCACTAGTAGCTAATACCATGTCTGGCACATAGCAGATCCTCAGTAATGAAGAGTGCATGGGTAAGATTCATGTATGAATGAAAACATGGGCCACACCTTCTCTGTATAGAAAGTTTGCTATTGTTATAGTAGCAAAGGAGTTCTTACATAAAATGATTCATTAAAAAAGAAAATCAAAATGGAGTATTATCTGTAGAATGAGAACGTGGTTCAGCATAATGACTGTGATATATTTGCAAGCACAATTAGTACTCATTGAATTTCTGAGATACTTCTCCACATATAAAATCTGCATCCGAATTTAATTCCATAGAAGCTCACTAATCTATACAATGTTCACTTGTTTTAATGAATCACTTTATTTCTTCCACTGGGACATACAGAAGATCCACTTCATAAATGGACATACGAAGATTTTAATCTCATGGTTAAAATTGATAGTGTCAAGTTTTTGCTTAATATTTTTTGCTGCCCCATTTATCAACAAACAATCCATGTTACCTAATTTGTGTTAAGTAGTTTTTAATCCCCTAGAACAAATTCTTTATTAGAACTCCTCAGAACCAATTCATAAATCCTAATTCATAAGTTAGAACTCCTCAGAACCAGAGGTTTGTAATAGACTACAAGTTGTCCAGCAAAACTAAACTAAACTCTGTCAGAGTCCATTTACTTACAGCCCCTAAGCTGCTGATGTTTATGGCATCAATATACATGAAGATGGGATGTTGGCAGAAAGTTGAAAAGATTTACCCCTTATTCTATATGTACCTCCTTTCAGGGTCAGAATTATGTTCAGTTCAGTTCAGTCGCTCAGTTGTATCTGACTTGTTGCAACCCCATGAATTGTAGCACTCCAGGCCTCCCTGTCCATCACCAACTCCTGGAGTTCACTCAAAACTCACGTCCATCAAGTCGGTGATGCCATCCAGCCATCTCATCCTCTGTCATCCCCTTCTCCTCCTGCCCCCAATCCCTCCCAGCATCAGGGTCTCTTCCAATGAGTCAACTCTTTGCATGAGGTGGCCAAAGTACTGGAGTTTCAGCTTTAGCATCATTCCTTCCAAAAAGCTCAGGGCTGATCTCCTTCAGAATGGACTGGTTGGATCTCCTTGCAGTCCAAGGGACTCTCAAGAGTCTTCAACACCACAGTTCAAAAGCATCAATTCTTCGGCGCTCAGCTTTCTTCACAGTCCAACTCTCACATCCATACATGACCACTGGAAAAACCATAGCCTTGACTAGACAGACCTTTGTTGGCAAAGTAATGTCTCTGCTATCTAGGTTGGTCATAACTTTCCTTCCAAGGAGTAAGCGTCTTTTAATTTCATGGCTGCAGTCACCATCTGCAGTGATTTTGGAGCCCCCCAAAATAAGGTCAGCTACTGTTTCCACTGTTTCCCCATCTACTTTCCATGAAGTGATGGGACCGGATGCCATGATCTTTGTTTTCTGAATGTCGAGCTTTAAGCCAACTTTTTCACTTTCCTCTTTCAATTTCATCAAGAGGCTCTTTAGTTCTTCTCCACTTTCTGTCATAAGGGTGGTGTCGTCTGAGTTATCATGTATGACAAACCTAAGCTAGAGTCAGAAAGCAGATAACACAGGTAACTGACTATTCTGCGCTTTTCTGTAATGGGATAGAAAAAGAGGACTGTACATAGGATCATGAAATGGATGCATGGAAATAATTATAGGAAAGTCCTTTACCTTTCAGGCTTTGCAAGTGGCTCAGTGGTAAATATTCCGCCTGCCAAGCAGTAGATGTGAGTTTGATCCCAGGGTCGGGAAGATCCCCTGGAGAAGAAATTGGCAACACACTCTAGTATTCTTGTCTGGGAAATCCCATGGACGGGGAGCCTGGCAGGCTGTACTTCATGGGGTCACAAAAGAGTAGGACATGACTTCGCAACAAATAAGCAACAACAAAAGCCACAGAAGTATCTTTCAGCCAGTGAGTACTTAGTGAATATGCTGATTTTATAGTTTAATTTATAAGAATATATACAGGTCTTTGGGTTTTTGTTTGTGTATGTGTGGTTGATAAACCAGTGCTCACAGTCTATCTTTGGCAAGCAGTAACACAGTTGGCAAATTGGAGCCCTTTACACCAATTGCTCATGCAAAAACTGCGATAGGAATATGAACTGCTGCTAAGTCGCTTCAGTCGTGTCCGACTCTGTGCGATCCCATAGACAGAAGCCCATCAGATTCCCACGTCCCTGGGATTCTCCAGGCAAGAACACTGGAGTGGGTTGCCATTTCTTTCTCCAATGCATGAAAGTGAAAAGTGAAAGGGAAGTTGCTCAGTCGTGTCCGACTCCTAGCGATCCCATGGACTGCAGCCCACCAGGCTCCTCTGTCCATGGGATTTTCCAGTCAAGAGTACTGGAGTGGGGTGCCATTGCCTTCTCCAAGGAATATTAAAATGAATATATTTATGGAGATAGTTAGATGATAAGCACAATTAATGAATCTGGTGTACTATTGATATATAGTCCCTCCTCAAAATAACACCTTTGAGTTATTTTTGTGAGTTATGGCATGCCCGAAAAGTATCTGACTGTTACTCTTTCACATGATATCGCATCTTTTGTTTATTTTTTTCTGGTCTATATCATTATTATCTTGGGAAAGAAAATTACTTATCTGAGAATGATTTATAAAGCGGGAGTGTTAGCACTGAACCCACAAGTATTTCATGAAAATTGAATTAATGTAAATATGTGTGTGTGTGAGAGAGAGACAGAGACAGAGGAACATAAATATGGAGACACAGCAGGAGAGTGAGCCTGTACATCCGTCAGTATGCATGATACACAGAAAGATGGTAAATGTTCATTTTCCCCACACCACTTCCCCTTTAGATCCAGAGTGGATTTATTATGACCATAGCACATTTTTAGTCTGGTACATATTCACCATTCAGTAAGTGGTATTCCTTTCCAGTTTTTATCTTTCTACTCAAGGAACTATGAATGTATACCTGTTCAAATGCAATGACGTTATTAATGATATTTCCATTAGTTGCTATACATTATATCAGCCAGGAAAATATCTCAAGCATCACATTGTGATTTCAGGCCTGAGTCTGATCTGAGATGCACATAATCCGTTGTTTGAAAAACCTAACTTCCCTTACCCTGACACAGTTGTTTTTGATGTAACTGAATTTTTCAATGCAGCCTAATAAATCTCTATGAATGCATACATATAAGGATTTTGATAGAGAAAGAAATAGATGATTTTTGTTCTATGTTTAATCTTTTCTCTATTGAGTGAAGTTGAAAGTTGCTCAGTCGTGTCCAACTCTGTGACACCATGGACTATACAGTCCGTAGGATTCTCCAGGCCACAGTACTGGAGTGGGTAGCCTTTCCTTTCTCCAGGGGATTTTCCCAACCCAGGGATTGAACCCAGTTCTCCCGCATTGCAGGTGGATTCTTTTCTCTATTGAAGGGTTCTTTCTTTTATACTCACAGGTTTGGGTTGGTTAGAATCACATAATCATATAAATTAATATATTTTATATATAAATATGTTTTCTAAACTCTAATAAAATAAGGAATTTAATATGAAAATCATATCAGTATATGAATGTTGGTTTGTTTGGCAGCTACCTAAGAAACAGGGATGGGAATTCCAGAAACCTTAAAAAGTTATTTCTAGACATGATTTTTGTTTCTTTTCTTAAACATGTGACTCCTCCCTGTAATCATTATTTACCAGAGATATCTGTCTTTAATCCCAGTTTTGATAGTGAACTTCAGTGTTATATAGTATTCTTCTGAAGAACTCTTTTGGTGTCTTTGAACATCAGTCAGTTCAATCACTCAGTCATGTCTGACTCTTTGCGATCCCATGGACTGCAGCATGTCAGGCTTTCCTGTCCATCGCCAACTCCTGGAACTTGCTCAAACTCACGTCCATCAATCGGTGATACCACATACCTCAACCTCTGTCATCCCCTTCTCCTCTTGCCTTCAATCTTTCCCAGCATCAGGGTCTTTTCCAATGAGTCAGTTCTTCACATCAGGTGGCCAAAGTATTGGAGTTTCAGCTTCAGCATCAGTCCTTCCAATGAATATTCAGGATTGATTTACTTTAGGATGGACTGGTTGGATCTCCTTGCAGTCAAAGGGACTCTCAAGGCTTTTCCAACGCTACAGTTCAAAAGCATCAATTATTTGGTGCTCAGCTTACTTTATGGTCCAACTCTTACATCCATACATGACTACTAGAAAAACCATAATTTTGACTATATGGACCTTTGCTAAGTAATGTCTCTGCTTTTTAGTTGCTGTCTAGGTTGCTCATAGCTTTTCTTCCAAGGATCAAACATCTTTTAATTTCATGGCTGCAGTCACCATCTGCAGTGATTTTTGAGCCCAAGAAAATAAAGTCTGTCACTGTTTCTCTTGTTTCCCCATCTATTTTCCATGAAGTGATTGGATCAGTTGCCATGATCTTCATTTTTTGACTGTTCAGTTTTAAGCCAGCCTTTTCACTCTCATCAAGAGGCTCTTTAGTTTTTCACTTTCTGCCGTAAGGGTGGTATCATCTGCATATCTGAGTTATTGGTATTTCTCCCGACAATCTTGATTCCAGCTTGTGGTTCATCTGGCCAAGCATTTCACATGATGTACTCTGTGTATAAGGTAAATAAGCCCGGTGACAGTGTACAACCTTGACTTACTCCTTTTCCAATTTGGTCCAGTCTGTTCCATGTCCGGTTCTAACCATTGCTTCTTGACCTGCAGGTAAGGTAAACTCTTTGATCATATTCCTGTAATAATGATACCTCTGTTGGTTTAAGAACTATTTGTCTTTATCAACCTTGAATCTGTTACCACAGATGACAGAGAGGTTATTTTATTACTGTCTGATTCTCTCTCTTCTAGGATTAGGAGTGTCAACTTATGTCCAAGGTTTACTCCATTATTTGTTCCAGAGGCTGGTAAACACTGTAAATGAATATCACAACCGAACATTGAATCAATACCTTCAGACACTGAACCATATGTTTTAGTGAGAAGCTGTATTTTTCTTAAAATGATCACAGAATTCCATTAGCTTCTTGAAGATGTCTCAGAATTAGTAAAGATATACACACTGCTGTTGCTGCTGCTGCTAAGTCGCTTCAGTCATGTCCGACTCTGTGCGATCCCATAGACGGAAGCCCACCAGGCTCCCCTGTCCCTGGGATTCTCCAGGCAAGAACACTGGAGTGGGTTGCCATTTCCTTCTCCAATGCAGGAAAGAGAAAAGTGAAAGGGAAGTCGCTCAGTCGTGTCCGACTCATAGTGACCCCATGGACTGCAGCCTACCAGGCTCTTCCGTCCATGGGATTTTCCAGGCAAGAGTACTGGAAAGGGGGTGCCATTGCCTTCTCCAGATATACACACTAACCACTATGAAAACTTCAAATGCTGTAACAGTTCATCCTTCTGAAAGCCTTGCTGAGGTCAGCCACAATTCATATTTTTATGCTTTGTTATTCTGGACCATATTACACTAATATTGAAGTTATATGTGATAAATTTGTTCTTAAGTCATTACTTATTTAAATACCTCACTTTACTTTTAAGAGAAAGCTATATCAATGTATCTGTGATATACCTAACCCCTTATTTGATATTGACCATATGGCTTGTTTTGAAGATAAGCTAAGTGTTCTCTGATGTATGTGTAACTGAACTAGAGTAAGTAAATTCATGTCTATATGGGTTTGTCTATTTTCAGTAAGAATAAAAAGGAAATGTATCCTTTTCATGTGTTCCAAATTTTAGTGTCTTCTCACTTGGGAATGCTGAATGCTTCTTAGTCAATTCAAGAGGACCTTTGCTATATCATTAATGGAATGTTTAGGCCAGATTTTGGTAATAATCTATATTTTAATAGACTATTCTTTAAAGTTTGTATTTTAATACTTATTGGAATTTAAAGTATTTTAATAATTTAATATTTTAATTGGAATTAAAATTTGTATTTTAATTTTGGATACTTTAGTGGATATATGGACCATGGCAATAAAAATTAACTCAGATTTTTCCATTGTATTTCTGTGGATAAACAGTGTTTTATTTTTCCCTTGCCTCAGAGAAATAATATAAATTAATTTGGTGGTCAGCCTTAACAATAGATCAAGTTCTCACTTTTCAAATTAACACAGAAAAGTGGTCACTATTGTGTTGAAATTAGAGTCAGATTCTTTCTTTTTCCAGACTTCCATGATACTGATGATAGCATTTTGATTCTAGGCTGTTTTTGATTTTGATTCATGGCTATTTCTTTCCAGTATAATACTGCCGTGCTCCTAAGCAACAGCCTAATTAGCAATTCATCTGTTGGGGTAAAATAATATTATAATGATTAGACTGCAAGACTAAGGGTGAAAATACTAACATTTAAAGAGAAAATCATTTTAGTCTTTCTGTTTAGATTTATTCCCAAATGACCATTTGGGGTGTTTGATATTCTAAATTGCCTGTGATAATCATATTTTTTGGGGAAAAAAAACGTTTTACTTATTTGTTAGAATTTGTTTTGGCAATTTACAGCGATACAGAAAGAGAATGAATCAAAGAACATGTAGCCACAATATAATTACTATTAGTAAATCCCCATCTCCTAGAAAGTCAGCATTGTGGTGAACCTAAAGATATTCTTGATAGTTACATATACAATGAGAATTCTTTTCAGCTACTTGTGATAGCTGTGAGAACATTTTTTAAAGGGGATATATAATTTTAGTTGTTTTGTTTGCTTCATTGGTTACTCACCTATCACTTCTAATTTTTCATGTAAAAGGCTAACCTATGAAAATGCTATTCATAGCTGTTATAAGATTTTATAAGAGTGGATAGGGTAAGTTGGTCTTCCTCATAAAATACATAACCATTTTGGCAGTGGTAGATTTACCTTCTTGAATTTAACTTCCTCATATTTCTTGGGCAATCAATGTATGTTGGGAACAGGGGAAAGATAATTATCTATGTTTCTGTGCTTTGAAATAATTTATGGTAAGTAGACAGACATCTTGATGTTAACTAGTCTGAGGAGGGTGTTAGGCTAGTGTGTATGTGTATTAAGAGCAGTAATAGAATTAAGTTCCTATATCAACATGTGATAAATAAAACATTTTAGACCAAATGAAAAAAATTGATTTTCTGAATATTAGATTAAAATTTGAGCAAGGAAGTAGGATCATGATTTGCTTTGAGCATCTGTATTTATTCACCTGTAACAGAAATACTTCATTTCTGTGCTCACTGTAAGGTATCTATTCAGAGTATGTATTTACTGCAATTTCTCTAAGAAAAATGTAGCTTGAAATGGATTCTCAGCTTCCCCATATGTTTGTTATAGTTCTTCATGCAGATAGACATATACAAGGCACCTAAGCAAGTTCTTGCTGACCTATACAGTACCTGCATCCTATTAGGTCATATTTCAGCTCCTATGTTTTTGATAAATAGCCTGGCTCTTAAAAAGCTCTGTCCATGGTGCTGAAACCTCTTGTGATGTATGAGCGTGCCTTGCTGATAAATTCTAATGTCAGCCTCTCTGTGATAGTGATTCATCAGGTTGTAAAATTTGTGTTTGGGAAACACACTGAATTAGCAAGTTTCATATTTTGTTTGTGGTAAAATTAACACAGTTTGTCCTTTTGTTTTAAAGAATTCATAACAATTACTTTAAAGCATTGCATTAACAGCTTGGATTTAATTAGATACTGTTAGTGCTATCACAAAAGCAAATGCCTAGTATTAACAAATACGTTGATATGACTTCAGTGCTAGAAATGATTACAGGCCAGTGACATATTGGTAAAAGGAAGGAAGCTTCTATAAGAACAATTAAGCAATTGATTTTGAATAGTTAAAGTAGCAATTAACAAGGAAGCCTTGTAGAGATAAGAAATTTGCATGTAGAAAGTAAGGCTTATTCCTGTTGGTGATTTTTTTTAATAGTTTCAGGATGTTTTATTTGTACATAGATACATTTTGGGGGGTAGAACTATGGATTTTTGTTTGTAAATATGACTAAAGCCTTAAAAAATCTTGGTAGTTTTTTCCAGGTGAAATTCTTGTATTTTTTGTATAAGATTCTAAATTACAAATATTAGTATTTCAATGATTCTCGATTTTTTAACCTGCATTCCTTTAGGTGCCTTAAATATAGTCATAGAGAACTGCATTTTTTCTCTTTTATTCTAAATTAGTCTCAGAATCTTTTCATTAGTAAAACAGTTCTCTTAAATTTCTCTTTAACTGTGGAACTTCTTCTACTATCAATTCTGTATATCTTAAGATTAAATTTAAAATTTTAGTCTCAGAAAATTGTAGTCTCCTAAAATTCTGAAATCTATTGTTATCCTGGGATAAAGAATCATCCACTTTGATTATAACTATCTTTAAGTCCATACCAACTGGGTAAGTTGCTACACAATTATATAAACCTCCTTCTTTGGGGGTCATATAGAGTATATTGTTTTCTTGCTGTATTTGCAATATAGAAGAGTGTTAGGTTATTTGTTTGTTATTGCAGTGTCATTAACTGTCATTAACTGTTTACAACCACAACAAGATTTGAAAATTACACATAGGTAAGTCCTACTGAGATTTGGTGATATTTTCTACAAAGCAAGCAGCCTAATATTGAGTTACTGCCAATTATTAAAATAAGACTTTCAGTTCCTTAAATATTGGGTTTATATTACATGAACCTAATAATTATATCTACTCCAAAAGCTTCTTGTTAAGAAAATCTTTAAGTGAATACATAATTTCCTAGAGGATTTGTTTTTGTCAATAAGGGGTTAAATACAATATTATTATTGCTGTTCAATATTGATAAAGTGCCTTCCAAGATCCATTTTTGTGCATTATAAATATATAGTTACACCCAGTAAAAGTGTCTTACTCTTAGCCTTCCAAATTTCATTATAGAAAAACACTTTTGGAAACACTGTCATTTAAATATCTGGTCAGATGGTATTTCCCAGAAATTATTCTTTATTTAGAAACAAAAACAAGACAAAAGCAACTGATTTTAATCCAAAATGTATTTTTCCTTATAAAAGAGGTCCACATACTCACTGTGTCTACTCTACAGAATTTGTCCATTTTATTACACCACCTGTCAATTCAAGTTTATCGGGTCACTGCAAAAACTCGTGGCTAATATGTGTAATACAACACAGGAGGAGGTATTGCTCAGTTCAACTATTCTTATATACTTAAAAAAAATACAGAAATGTTTTTGTCCACTTTAACTGTAGTCCAGACAGAAAAGTTACATGAAAGTTCTAGAAAATTGATTTATTTTATTTGGTTGCCACAGTACCCTTTGAAGCCAGTTAATTAAAATGCCGAACTTGTACATATGTCCATTGGTCAGGAGCAGCACTGGTGAAGCTTAAACTTCTTTCTGCAAAGTAATATTTCTCTGCCTTTTTTTTTTTTTAAGTATAACCACAGTCTTGAGTTTTTCCTTGAAGTAGATTTAGTTGGTTGTTTTTAGGACATGTTAGTTGGCACACCTATAACAGTTGCTTTTACTTCCAGTGCTGTACCTTTTTCTTTGCCTGTTTCCCAGAGGTTGATCAGAGGAGGATAAAGCTCACTGAATGCAAAGGTTGGTTTCTGTAAGTAATTCCTTACATAGTTATGTCCACCATCACAGTTGACTTCTTGAGAGAGGAAGCTGAAAAGACATATCACACCAATAATCCCCAGAGAGCCTCCAAGGCAAGCCATAAATGTTGTGGTGTTATTCTTTTCATACTCTTTTTGATCAGGGTCCAAACCTTTTGTGGTGACATTTACACATTGTTTTCTGCTTGTTTGGTAGATGGTGGGGATATCAATACAAATCTTATACTCAGTTGCTGGGTTCAGATGAGTAAGATTATACACCTTGACATCAGATGGTATTCGCGCACTTTGGGCAGCATGGGAATTCTCAGCCTTGACAAAGGCTGTCCACTTAATACTGGATTTGAGAATTTTAGAACTTGCTTTCCAAGACACCAGAACGGAATTGGCCTGAACATCTTTTATTTTAATATTCAAGGACCCATTGTTATCCTGGGGAAGAGACCCATCCACTTTGATCATAACAGACTTTAAGTCAGCACCCACCAGGTTAGTTGCTATGCAGGTATACAAACCCCCTTCTGCTGGGGTGATGCCGCTTATGTCAAGTGTGCCTTCAGAATGGACATAGAACTTATTTGTTAGAGTATTAGGCAAGAGTTTTTTACCAGAAGGTGTTATCCAGTAGATTTCAGGCTGTGGCTCTGCAGTAGCTCTACAGTGTAAGGAAACATAACTCCCAGCTTCTAAATCCAGATTGGAAGGAAAACTCTCAGGAGCTATAAGAGGGAGACAGATTTCCATCATTTCCCTAAAATGCACCTGCCGCACATTCTGGCCTTGGAATTCGGGCGGGTCCACACAAAACAGTGACTCTGGCTCCATAAATCGAATGTTGGTTTTGTTCATATTAATCCAACGGATGACACAGTCACACCTGATAGGATTGCTGTGTATGCTGATTTCCTTGAGGTTTGGCAGAGATTCAACTGTACCCTGGTACAGGGCACTAAGGGCATTGCTGTTAAGCATAAGTGATTCCAGCTTGGGCAGCCGGAAGAATGCATTTGGGTGAATGTAAGACAACCTGGGGTTGTTAGTCGCTTCTATTTTTCTTAAATCTGGTAAGTTATCCACAGCAAGACTGTCGATGGAAATCAGCTCAGGCATATTGTTTATTCCCAACTCTTTTAAGTGTAGCATATTGCTAAAATCTCCCCTCCGTATTCTGTTAATGGGATTTTTATTTAGATCCAAAAATTTGAGGTTTACTGCTTTTTGAAGAGCAACATTGGGCACTTTAATAAGCCTGTTGTCATAAAAAGAGATGCTTTCTAAGTTTTCAAGTCCAACCAAGGCGTTATCTGGTATTTCTGTGAGGTTTATACCAGCTATAACCAGGCTGCGAAGATTGATAAGAGGTTTAAAGTTCATATCTTTGATTCTGATGATTGGATTTTCCCCAATCATCAGAATCTCCAGATTGGGAAGAGCCTCAAACCACTTACTGTTGATCATCTGCAATCTGTTTGAATTGAGATGAAGTCGAAGAAGATTATGTAGGCCAATAAAGGCTCCTGGTGAAATTGTAGAAAGCAAGTTGTGATTAATATAGAGTTCTTGTAAGTTGCTTAGTCCAGACAGACATTTTTCAGGCAGCTCAGTAAGTTTGTTTTCTTCTAGGTATACAGAAAGAAGCTGAGGCATCTTTTTTACATTAATGTTGGTGACTGAAGATAAATTGTTTTGAGATAAGTCCAGGCCAGTAAGGTTTACTGGAAAGTCTATGGAGTATTCAATTTTTGCAATATTGTTAGTCTGTAGTAGCAGAATCTGTGTGTCAGCAGGCAGTCTGGCTGGGAAATTTGAAAGACCTAAATCATTACAATCCACGGTAGATGCCTCCATATAGATGGATCGAGGTGTAAACCAGGGCCGGATTTCACACGTACATAACTGTGGGCAATCTGCTTTTTTATCTACAGCTTGTACTAGGGTAGTGATAGCTAGGCCAAGTAGCACATGAATTTGGAGTGGCAGGTCCTTCATCTTAGCTTTCTTCTTCAGAAATTTAATGGGCCCTTAAGGATTCCACGGTCACTGCTAGTAAGATCAGTAAGAGCTGATTGATAAAAAAAATAGTTGCTTTTGTCAAATGACGAATGCCAGAGAACGGCAAAGATTTTCTTCATGGAAATAAGTGCCGGTGCCACAGTTGCATTGTCCAGAAATGCCATGCATATTGGAGAAAAGGCTTCTGTCTCCTTTATGATAGGATATGGATGTAACTTTTGAAGATGGAGTATGTATAGATGGTCACAGGAAATTAGGCAATTCATTTATTTAGGAGTATAATATTCACATCCCGTGCTAGTTCAGTACTTGCAGGAATAGCAGCATGATGCTAACTATAATAAAATAGAAAAGAAAAAAGAAAGATAATTAGTCCAAAGGAAACAATACAATACCCATTAACTAATTATGATTCTTATATATAATAGTCTTACTTTACAGTTAATTCAATATGTTTTGATGGCCTTATTCCCTGTTATTCCCTTATTCCCTGGGCCAATAGTAATTGGCCCAGAAATTGGACAGGCTGAGAAACTGTATCTTTAGAAAACTTAAATTACATTAAACATAAAGAATTTTTCTCTGTTTTTCCAATCTTTGGTTATTTTATTGCTTGTTATTACAAGCTATTATTTGTTGTTCTATTTGACAATTACGGTGGGGAGGGGAGAAAACCTTTCAGTGATGGCTTTTTTATTTTCTCTTAGAGAGGCAAAATTAAAAGGTTATAAATAAATGATAAATAAATAATGCTGTTCAGTTAAAAATAAAATGAATTAGTCTGTGATTCCTCAGGTTTCCAGGAGACGACATTTAGAAACAAAATTATAAAATGATGTAGAAATTGTGGTATTTAGCTGAATTTTCCATTTTCATTCATACTTCTTTCCAAAGTCTCCTTTGTATAAAGTGACTTGAATTTTGTAGTCTTTGGAAAAGATTGTCTAACTTGCTGTAGATGCACTTGTATATTGTTATGCTTAGCTGAAATTCAGATTAATGTTAGACTGTTTTATTATCCCCTGAAAATAACTTATATTCCATTAGTTACAACAATGAAAAAGTAACTTTATCACATCAGTAAAACAGACACTTAGCTGTACCTTCTTTTAAACGGTTATTGATGTCTTTGTTGTAATAATAAGCAACTGCAAAGCCAAGTTGCAATTTTGATATTTGCTATATTATAAAATGCCTACAACTTTCAGATGTTCACTCCACCTGTCACACTGCTGGTGAGTTCTCCCTGCAAATGTACAGGACAGCTGGAGCACGGCTGCCCTGTTCATTCTGAGACTGGTGCCTACCAGGAGTGAGTGAGTGAGTGAGTCAAGTTGCTCAGTTGTGTCCGACTCTTTGCGACCCCATGAACTGTAGCCTACCAGGCTCCTCCATCCATGGGATTTTCCAGGCAAGAATACTGGAGTGGGTTGCCATTTCTTTCTCCAGGAGATCTTCCCGACCCAGGGATTGAACCCAGGTCTCCCGCATTGTAGGCAGACGCTTTACTGTCTGAGCCACTCTGCTGAATAATCAGTCTGTGAATACTGTTCTTTCATCTCTGCCCAGTGTTGACATTCATAATGGCATTGCTGACTGACTCTAACATTGGTGTTTCAATGACAGAGATAAATATATTTGGAGATATAGCTTCCACAGAGAGACAAAACTTTTTAATTTAATTTTAAAAATTCCTTGGTTTTAAAACTTGTGAAAAATTTACAATTCTGTCACAGCTTGTCCTCCTCTTATCCACTAAGACATCTGATAAAACTGGATCATGAAATTCAGATAACTACTAAGTTATCCTGAATTATCTTTTTTTTAAATTACTTCACTTATTTAATGATCAGAATTCTTTTTTTTTTAATAAAATACTCTTCAGATATTATTACTCTTAATCTGTTTTAAGTAGGCTGTAAGCCCCTTGAAAGAATTTAATGCAACTGCTTCTTCCTGAAGATGCCTCATAAATCCTTAGACATCCATGATCTGGGGTCCCTCCTCTTTTTCTCTGTTTCTTGTCATCTTCTGCCATTCTCCTGCATGCAGCCTTCTCTCTGCCTATAGAACTGTAGATGGCGCAACTTCTCTCTGCCTGGATTGCCTGTTTCTTTGTTTTAAGTTAATTCTTGCTGTTTTGTCAATCTTCAGTTCAAGCATCACCTCTCTAGGAAGCCTTCCATATAACTCCTCCCCCCAAGTTGTACTTAGCTTCCTGCTAGTACAGGGTGGTTCCAGGGCCCCAGCACACATCTCTGTCAGAATTTTTAGTTGATTTTCTCCCTCATCAGACACTCACTTCCTTTCATGCCTGAGATCTGCCTGATTTTGCAACCCCAGCTCCTGGGCATGATAATTAGAACACAGTAGATGCTCAAGAAAGGTTTTCAGTGAACTGATAAATGAATTACATTAATATATATATTCATCTTTCTATATACAATTTAAGCAGCTTGGTTTAATTTCCTAATTTCAAATCTAGCCAGTTTAATGCACATAAATCTACTATACAGAGTATGTGTTACCTTTATTGCTAAAATTCAAGGTTTAAATTTTAATGTAATACAAAAGAGCTAGATTTTAAAGAAAAGTCATCTAATATTATATCTTAGTTTATTCCTTAATTTTTTCAGTCAAAATTTAATGAACACCTATTATGTGCCATTTTGGGTTAATAGTTGGAAGATAAAAGGATGACTTAGATATGATTTCTTCCCTTCATAAGTTTTCAGTCTTTCAAGGGTGACACAAGTAAATAGGGAGAGGTACCAGGAGAGAATTTTAAATAGAAAGCTATTGCATCTCTATTTTCAAAATGAAGAAAAAGCCTAGGTACAAAGTATAAAAGATATTTCAGTGTGTTGCCACAAATGTTAATAACTCAGTTGCGAACTGAGCAATCATAATTTCGGCCAATTAATCAGTTAGATCCAGTTTCTCTAGCAAAGAGAAACCTATATTCTCCTTTATGTTAACTAGAGGATTAGAAATGTTCAAGGTAAAACATTCTTTTGGGGGGGGATCTTAACCTAATGCCATTTTTTGTTTTTAAAATTTTTGTGTTTTCTTAAATTTATATTTACCTTTAATTAGAAACTCTTTTCTGACCTCATTTCATCATTTTGGCCTAGTCATATGCCCAAAACAACCAAATCTGAACTACATTTATTCTGTAAGCTTTTGAAAATAAGGAGAGTTCTAAAAGTAGTGAACACATTTGAGTTTTATTTTTCCAGGTCTGTAGGAAGAAATTGTCAGTATGGGGAGTACAATGGGAGATATGTAAATTGTGCCTTTTTTGTAATATTGATTTTTTTCTCATGTCTTTGGAAATGATGATGATACTTTCACTAATGGATTATTTGGCATGGATTGTTTGCAGGATAGTAAGGCAGTAATAACATCTTACATATTAGTGCTTTGCAGTTTTCAAAGACCTTTGATATCCATTGTTTATTTTATGTTAATAATGACCTTGAAACAGATTGCAGAGGGATTTTAACAGCTGTTTTTGTTTCTGTTTTTTTGTGTTTTTTTTGACAAGGGTATTGACAATCTATCTGCCTGGAATCACACAGCTAATAATTGATGAGGAGGAATTAGAACTCAGGCTTTATCTTTAGGCCTGCAGCTCTTTCTAGTAAGGCACGTTGCCTATACATGGAAACATGTGATAAAATCATATTGACAAAGGTATTGCAGTGATTTATGTCTTAGGATGGGCTGGCATTACCTTTGTCTTCAGCTTTTCAAATTTAGAATATTAATATTATCAATCTACTAATAGTGAGCAGGGTGTGATCCACACTAACCAGACTCATAAGAGACAAGACCCAAATCCCAACACATTACAGTGAGAAATATGACTATCAAGAGTACAAATGTTAATATCTGAATCTGCCAGTCAATGCTTTTGCTTCATTTTAAAAATATACTTGGCAGTACAAATTATGAACCTGCAGTTTGTTTGTGAATATAGGTCGGAGCAGGGAATTTAGGTGAGATTTCTTATTATTGTCATCAGAAATGATAGTCTGAGATGCTTGCTTTAGTAAAGAGCATATATCATCACAGGAAACTGAACCTCCTGAGCCTCATGGCCTTTAGCATGGCCTCAGCCCCCAAAAGCTTATTGTGGGAAACTTTTTCCAGATTTATTCTTGGTCACTTCTCATCTGTGTCATGATAATTATTTGTTTACACTTCTTTTTCCCCTTACTTGCCATAAAATTATTAGACAAAAGATTATTGCTAGACATGAGATTATTAGACTATTTCCTTACTAGATATAAGATTATTAGGTTATTACTTTCTAAATTATGAGGTCATTATTATTATTGTTAGAAACTGTGTTCAGCTTCCTTTTGATTTGATTATATTAGTGTATTTGATTGATTGATTAGTACCTAGGCCAGTATATAGGTCATTAAACAAATGTTTGCTACATGATAATTCACAATTATCTTTGTATAATTTGTGTTGGATGATAGCATATGGACTAGTGATTAAAATGACTTTTTGTCCTTAAGTAACTTAAAACACCAAAAACAGTGGTTAAAATCCCTCTGTAATCTATTTCAAGGTCATCACCTGAAAGAATGCAGGAGACCCCAGTTCGATTGCTGGGTCGGGAAGATCCACTGAAGAAGAGATAGGCTACCCACTCCAGCATACTTAGGCTTCCCTTATGGCTCAGCTGGTAGAGAAGCTTCCCACGATGCAGGAGATCTGGGTTCGATCCCTGAGTTGGGAAGATCCCCTGGAGAAGGAAAAGGCTACCCACTCCAGTATTCTGGCCTGGAGAATTCTGTGGACTCTGTAGTCCATGGGGTTGCAAAGAGTTGAACATGACAGAGCGGCTTTCACTTGCAACTTAACAATTAGCAACATAGAAAAAAATAAATAAAGAGGAAAAGATATGCCCCCAGATTTTTATAGAATTTTTTTCTTATTGTTTCACAGTTAGAAAGTAGAAATATCACAGTTATACTGCAAAGTTTCCATTGGGAAAACAGAAAATGGTTCACTTTACTAGTACCAATTTAAAAACATAGCTGGTCTTTAGGTACACCTTAGCTTTATCAGTGAGAAAATGGTGTTTGTTGGTGGCAATTTTGAGACTTGGGCTAGATAGCAATTATATTGGTGATGTTGATTTTAGAAGGAGAATTTGTCATTTGTTCTTTATATGCATTGGTGTAAAAATTTTTTGTTTTAACTAACAAACTAGTTATGTCATTAAAAAATAAATGGACCAGCATCCCATCTTCACTTTTTGAGAATTTTAATGTATGTGCCCTAAATCCTCTTACTTTTATCCTCCTTCTCCCTCATCTTTCCCTCCTCTGTTTTTCCTTTTTTAATATATTGGAGTAAAAAGAGAAACTCTCTGAAAATGTTTTTTAAACTTAGAAAACTTGTATTATACAATTATTGATATACTTACTTAATTTCCTATACTCCATCAATTTGCTTGGATTTTATTTTTTTCTCCTAAGGAATGGGAAAAGTATACTTGAAAATATCAGTATTTCAAGTTAGGTTTAAAGATTTTAGGACTGTTGCTTGGGAAGGTGATCTGGAACCTTGTATTGGGACTGGGATATAATAAGCCTTCAAATAAATACTTTATGATGGATGAATGTATGAATGGATGGATGTTTATAAAGTACATAACATATAGATAAAACATTGTCCTTCTCTTCTTCAAAATAAAGTAAGCCATATGCAATGAAACTTAATAATTGTAGATACATCTTCATTAAATGATTTCCTGTTATTAGTGTACACATCATATATATGGTCATACTTAGGAGCTAATAACTGGTTGATACTTAACTATTGCTAATTTCAGTTGCTTTTTCATTTAAAGCTTCTTTCGTAAGGTCATGTTTATACTTCCTTTTAGTTTTAAAGGCAACAGAATCTTCCATATATTAAAGCAAAGGTAAGCTGTAATTGAATATTATACAATTTCAGAAGACATTGTTAGTGGAATGTCACCAGGAATGAAAACTGACATCTCAATGAAATGTATTATATCAAGGCTCTTTTAAATGATTTGAATGAATGACTCATACAAGTCTAAAGGCAAACCCTATTAGAGTTTACCATCTATCTACTTCTTCATTTATTCTTCCATTCAGTCTTTCAGTAAGTATTTGCTGAGAGCCTACTACATCAGTCAATGTGCTTTCATTTCTAGTCATTACATTTCATAAGATTTTTAACAATTGAAAGATTAAAAGTGACTTTTCTGTGACAAAGTGTAATTGGCAGTGTATGTAAGGCCTTTTTGGGGGTTGGCAAATTCAGAAGACTTTTAATTTTTCAATTTAAAAGGCATTTTAAGATGTAATTTTTCTCATAGTATCTTTATTTTTTTTCTGTTGGCTTCCCCATGTCAATTTTTGCCTGATATTCGGGAGAATAGCATTGAAACATGTATATTATCATATGTGAAATGGATCTCCCGTCCAGGTTCGATGCATGATACACAGTGCTCAGGGCTGGTGCACTAGGATGACCCAGAGGAATGGGATGGGGAGGGAGGTGGGAGGGGGCTTCAGGATGGGGAACACATGTACACCCGTGGTGGATTCATGTCAATATATGGCAAAACCACTATGATATTGTAAAGTAATTAGCCTCCAATTGAAATTAATTTTTTTTTTAATCCAAAAAACAGTGTTTTATATGTTTTAAATTAAATAATGTGTGCAAATTAGACTCTGACCAGCAGTGTAAAAGCTCCCAGTTTTGGCCATTAAAAGAAAGCAATGTTAAGAATTCTCATATCTTAAGGATATTTTTTAATATTTGTGGACACTCATAACTTTAGATTTCTTCAAAATAAAAATAGAAATAGTTTCTATCTATAATTATATATGGAATTTTTGAGACCAAAAACTATTTTTTCCTTTGTAAAAAGATCTTAATTCTTTAGCTTCTTCTGTTTTTCTTTTTTATTTTTATTTTATTTATTTATTTATTTATTTATTTTTCCTTCTGTTTTTCTACGTTTCTGAAACATTGACCAGACACCTCCTTTTCGGCAGACACTGTCGTAGCCACTGCAAAGTCAACAATAGATAAGATAAATTGTCTGTTCACCAAGTTCTCAGTTATTGAAGGAGAAAAGAGCAGAGGCTGCTGCACTGTAGAGCTGATTTGTAACAGCAGTATGTGCACTGCTCTGCAGATGCACAGAGGAGGAATTCCTAGGTCTCTCTACCCAGCACGAGTAACTTGGGTCTTCTGTATTCTTTTATAATGCTTATAAAAACTCAACTGAAGTAGTGGGGAAACACGTGGGTAGGGAGATTTAATATCCAGTATCTTTCGGGTGAATTTTTACAATCCTAAAGCTTAAGAACAAAGTGTGGCTTCTTCCCCATACCTCATTATGTGTATTATAAAGACTGCAGAGTCTGAAGAAGTGAAACATTTGGATGCTTAAGTTCAAAAATTGTTAAAGATAGGAGGTTGCTATGGCTACATCAAAGCCCAGTTTTTCCTTTTCTTCTATAGCAAATTGCTAGCTAAGTTCATTTGTGTAAAGAACTTAAATTCTATTCTTCCATTATCTGACTTTACATTCCTTTGTTGTAAGACTCAGTCTTTCTTCAATTCTAATTGAAGGTTCTGTATCCCAAAGGTATTGTTGGACTACATCAAATGCATCCCTATAAAAGGTTATTATTTTTTTTCCTTGAGAAATATATTTTCCAGTTTTTCAAAACATAATTGTTCTATGTCAACATTCAGGGAGTGGATAATGGTGACTATTTAGAGTAGTTTAATGAATGCCAACTTAAAATATTTAGATGTTAATAAAAAAATTGATAAATGCGAAGAAAATTTGCTTTGCATTATGAAATGTGGATCAAGTTTACTAGGTGATTGCGTGATTGAGGACAGGGCATCTTACTTTCCTATGCCCCAAGTTATTGATCATTAGAATTTAGAAATTGGTTGTATGATCATTAAGGTTTTTTTCAATTTCTAAGCTTATATGATACTACTCTGAACATGAAATATATATTTAAAAATATCTAAAAAATAGCTGTGGGTAAATAGTTTTAACCTTTGTATTTAATTGATCACTTGTTTATATTAGGATCACTGAATTTTGGTCATTACGGTTTTTTTTTAATGCTATCAGATTGATTACCTGCCATTATTTCTATTTCATTTTATATTTATATCTAGTCAGTAAATGAAGAGAGTTACTTTAGTCATCATATTGAGATACACTAACCACTGGGTAAGTAAATTGCCTGAATTAGGTCCCTTGATGGAATAAATGAAGCAAAAATGAGTTGCTAGTAACTATTAATATTGGTATACGAACAATATATGCCTTATGATTTTTTTTGCTAATCTGAAGTATATGGATTTTTAATAATATCAAAGTTTCAGCCACCTCAGTAAACTTAGCATCATATTAGTGTATTTTTGATGTCATACTAATTTTTAGCTAGAAATGGGCATAGAGATCTATTGATTCTCAACCTCATCTCAGTTATGAAACCCTTTGTTCAAATAACATCTAACCTAGACTCACAGTAGGTCAAACATAGGAAGGAAGATCTATTCTGATTAACATGCCAGGTGGATGATGGAGGAGGGTCAGATTTGTGGAAATATTTAAATGCCACCCAGTCTGGTTTTACATCTGATCCTGAAGAGGCTCCAAAGACCATGGTTTTCTGAACCATCTATCACATCCTCTCTTAGAAGTAAGGTAATGAAGGTCCTCAGAGGTGAAATGACTCAGGCAAAGTGGTTCATTCTAGAAGGGTGTTGAAAATATGCAGAGACCTTAGTGGCTCAAGTGGTAAAGAATCCGCTTGCAATGAGGAAGATGTGGGTTCAATCCCTGGGTTGGAAAGATCCCCTGGAGGAGGAAATGGCAACCCACTCCAGTTTTCTGGCCTGAGAATTCCCATGGACAGAGGAGCCTGGTGGGCTACAGTCCATGAGGTCCACAAGGTCTCAGAAGTCATGACTTAGCAACTAAGCAGTAACAACTATGTTCTTAGACATGACTGAGTGACTAACACTTTGACTTAGGCATTCTTTCTAATGCAAATTCCCCCACTGCCATCTCAGTCTAGGGACCTACCTCAGTGAGGTTTCTCTTCCTTGGCCTTGAAGTGAAGTGAAAGTCACTCAGTCGTGTTCGACTCTTTGTGACCCCATGGACTATACAGTCCATGGAATTCTCCAGGCCAGAATACTGGAGTGGGTAGCCTTTCCCTTCTCCAGGGGATCTTCCCAACGCAGGGATGAACCCAGGTCTCCCACATTGCAGGTGGATTCTTTACCAACTGAGTCACAAGGGAAGCTCTTGGCCTTGACTGACTCTTAATTGGCCTTTGTCCTTTCAAGGTGGGAAGAATATCTAAGTGTGTTATGATAGCACTGAGTCTCCAAGGTAATTAGGAGCTGCATAAGGGATGGGGCAAGGAAGAAGCATGTGCTCTGGAGAAGAGTGGGTGTGGTAGGAGCAGTTAGTAACAACACATCAATGGCAAACCTGTCCCATGTAGTGCTGGTCTTATGCCTTATGCAAATTGCCACAGGTATTCCTCATGTCATATCTTTTTGTAGACTCCGATATCATTCTTCATTTTCACATTAAGGCCGAAGTGGTTACATGACTCTTTGGAAAATAAGTTTATTCCCCCTCAGATTCAAGTCCCTTTATCTTGCCTCTAATCCACTGCTAAATTAATTAAACACAGAGGCCATTAACTGATAGGACTCTTAATTTTGCAGTGGCCTTTGTAAGCAAACCCAAATCTAAGCCTGTAAATGCCTCAAGGTTACAAAATCGAACTGCTAAGGACAGCAAGGCAAATAGCTAAGCAGATTTTAAGCTATAGCCAATCACCCCTTTCTTTGCTTCTACATTTTCTCTCTTAAAGCCTCTCTCTGAGTTCCTGCCAATGGGGCCTCCTAACCACTTCCAGTTTGACTCTATTCTATTCAAATTGATTTTTGCTCAAATAAAGTCTTAAAATCTCAATATTCCTCAGTTAATCTTATACTACCACTGAGCCCTCATCCATGGAATTTTCCAGGCAAGAATACTGGAGGGGTTAGCCGTTCCTTTCTCCAAGGGATGGATCTTCATGACCCAAAGATCAAACCTGGGTCTCCTATATTGCAGGCAGATTCCTTATCATCTGAGCCACCAGGGAAGACCAATGAACTCTACTTCGTCCCAAATGTTTACTAATATAGCACCACTCATCTTAGTAACTATTCAGAAATTTATTTCCTACAACTGGATGAGCACACTGACTTTTGTTGTTGTTTATTTCTCCTTCTTTGATAGAAAAGTTTTACTCAAAAAAAAAAAAAAAAAGAAGAAAAGTTTTACTCAGATGAAATATACAAGGCAGTTGAGTGGTACAGAAGGGGAACTAGAATAAGCAAAACTTATGTTCTAAGCCTAGTTTTGCTGTGTGGTTCAGATAAATCATATTACTCTCTGAGTCTTAGTTTCTTACAAAATGTGGATTTTGGACAACATTTTCATTATTATTTCCAAATTGATAATGTTCTGGAATATCCCATAAAGGTTTCTTATAGAATCACTGTTATAAAGAAGTTCCCTTTTTAGAGCACAATTATTTTTGTTATTGTATAGGACTTATGCACTAAAATGCATATGATGAATATCATATATTTAATTTATACTATCTTTGAGGATGATTTCCTTAGATTCTTATATTTTGAGAATCTCAAATCATCTATTTTCAAACTGGCTAAAATTCTCTTTTGAATTATGATAGGAATAGCTGTAGCTAAAAAGTAGGGAAAAAAAAAAGAGAGATTTGATATCATTTTGTGTCCTTGTCATATCCTGGACCTTCTGTTTGAACAGAGAATATTAGTGCAACTCTTAAAGCAAGTCATGTACTATTTTCATACCTCATGAAACTAGGCTCAGCTGACTCCCTTAGATTTAAATGTAATCCTTGCAATGAATTTCTTTTAGAGAAACCAGGAACAACTTAAATAGCACAAGTCTTTTTTTTTCCCCCTAAATCTTAAAATATGCTTTGGGCAGATTTTGAGAGAGTCTTTGGACTTTTTATCTTGTGTCTTCTGCTGTTTTCAGAATTTGGGGATTGTGCTATGTGGGGAAATCCATAGGGATAAAGTAAAAAAAGGATCAAGATAGTTTTCTGTAAAAAATAATTCCAAACATGGCACCCCCAAACAGCAGATCTGTGGAAGCTTGTTATAGCATTGCCAGAATCAGGAAGGATAATTCATAGTGCATAAATTCCTTATTTGTAATATTCTTTTAGAGGGTGGGGAATGCCATCTGAGTCTCAGGAGGGTTTCATATTGGTGTAGTGATTTCTGTATACTTATAAATAATAGCTTGTTGTGATACTGTCATTTCTCATCTTGAAAAGGATTCTGATTTGTATTTATTTTTAATTATAGTTTTTGCTCATCTGAGTACTTCATTAATAGCATTATATGTGAGGTTGATTTTTGTATGTAATTAGCAAAACAAACGATATTTCTAAGCCAGAACTTGTTCTGTTTGTTTATGCTTCTATTTCTTCTATGAGAATAACTCCATGTTCAGTTCAGTCACTCAGTCATGTCCGACTCTTTGTGACCCCATGAATTGCAGCACACCAGGCCTCCCTGTCCAAAACCAACTCCCGGAGTTCACTCAAACTCACGTCCATCGAATCGGTGATGCCATCCAGCCATCTCATCCTCTGTCGTCCCCTTCTCCTCCTGCCCCCAATCCCTCCCAGCATCAGAGTTTTTTCCAATGAGTTAACTCTTTGCATGAGGTGGCCAAAGTACTGGAGTTTCAGCTTTAGCATCATTCCTTCCAAAGAACACTCGGGACTGATCTCCTTCAGAGTGGACTGGTTGGATCTCCTTGCAGTCCAAGGGACTCTCAAGAGTCTTCCACAACACCACAGTTCAAAAGCATCAATTCTTCGGCGCTCAGCTTTCTTCACAGTCCAACTCTCACATCCATACTTGACTACTGGAAAAACCATAGCCTTGACTAGACAGACCTTTGTTGGCAAAGTAATGTCTCTGCTTTTGAATATGCTATCTAGGTTGGTCATAACTTTCCTTCCAAGGAGTAAGCGTCTTTTAATTTCATGGCTGCAATCACCATCTGCAGTGATTTTGGAGCCCAAAAAAAGATGTTCTTTTCCAAAAAGATGTCCTTTTCATTATAGGGACTGGAATGCAAAAGTAGGAAGTCAAGAAACACCTCAAGTAACAGGGAAATTTGGCCTTGGAATGAAGCAGGGCAAAGCTAGAGTTTTGTCAAGAGAACGCACTGGTCATAGCAAACACCCTCTTCCAACAAAAGAGAAGACTCTACACATGGATATCACCAGATGGTCAACACTGAAATCAGATTGATTATATTCTTTACAGCCAAAGATGCAGAAGCTCTATACAGGCAGCAAAAACAAGACTGGAAGCTGCCTGTGGCTCAGATCATGGACCCCTTATTGCCAAATTCAGACTTAAATTGAAGAAAGTAGGGAAAACCACTAGACCATTCAGATCAGATCAGATCAGTCGCTCAGTTGTGTCCAACTCTTTGTGGCCCCATGAACTGTAGCATGCCAGGCCTCTCTGTCCATCACCAACTCCCGGAGTTCACTCAGACTCATGTCCATCGAGTCAGTGATGCCATCCAGCCATCTCATCATCTGTCGTCCCCTTCTCCTCTTGCCCCCAATCCCTCCCAGCATCAGAGTCTTTTCCAATGAGTCAACTCTTCGCATGAGGTGGCCAAAGTACTGGAGTTTCAGCTTTAGCATCATTCCTTCCAAAGAAATCCCAGGGCTGATCTCCTTCAGAATGGACTGGTTGGATCTCCTTGCAGTCCAAGGGTCTCTCAAGAGTCTTCTCCAACACCACAGTTCAAAAGCATCAATTCTTCAGCACACAGCTTTTTTATAGTTCAAATCTCATATCCATACATGACCACTGGAAAAACCATAGCCTTGACTAGACAGACCTTTGTTGGCAAAGTAATGTCTCTGCTTTTGAATATGCTGTCTAGGTTGGTCATAACTTTCCTTCCAAGGAGTAAGCGTCTTTTAATTTCATGGCTGCAGTCACCATCTGCAGTGATTTTGGAGCCCAGAAAAATAAAGTCTGACACTGTTTCCACTGTTCCCCATCTATTTCCCATGAAGTGATGGGACTGGATGCCATGATCTTCGTTTTCTGAATGTTGAGTTTTAAGCCAACTTATTCACTCTCCACTTTCACCTTTATTCAGGTATGACCTAAATCAAATCCCTTATGATTATACAGTGGAAGTGAGAAATAGATTTAAGGGACTAGATCTGATAGATAGAGTGCCTGATGAACTATGGACAGAGGTTCGTGACATTGTACAGGAGACAGGGATCAAGACCATCCCCATGGAAAAGAAATGCAAAAAAGCAAAATGGCTGTCTTGGGAGGCCTTACAAATAGCTGTGAAAAGAAGAGAAGCAATAGGCAAAGGAGAAAAGGAAAGATATAAACATCTGAATGCAGAGTTCCAAAGAATAGCAAGAAGAGATAAGAAAGCCTTCCTCAGCGATCAATGCAAAGAAATATAGGAAAACAACAGAATGGGAAAGACTAGAGATCTCTTCAAGAAAATTAGAGATACCAAGGGAACATTTCATGCAAAGATGGGCTCAATAAAGGACAGAAATGGTATGGGCCTAATAGAAGCAGAAGATATTAAGAAGAGGTGGCAAGAATACACAGAACTGTACAAAAAAGAGCTTCACGACCAAGATAATCACGATGGTGTGATCACTCACCTAGAGCCAGACATCCTGGAATGTGAAGTCAAGTGGGCCTTAGAAAGCATCACTCCATGTATTAGGGAACTCTATAACATAACAGTACTTCATTCAGTACTGTGTAATTACCAAAGGAATTTGATTGCCTAATTGGCTTCTTTAACTTCCTTTTCATCATTCCCTTGTTAATTTAGCATTTGTGTAGTCTCAAGTGTAGGTGTCTGTGAGGAAAAGTGCTCATTTATGAATTATCCTTAACATTCACTCATCTTAGATTGAAGTATTAATATAAGCATCTTATTTTCCAAATATCGAAAACTAAATAATGGAAATTTTGCTTCAGGTTATAATTAAACTATAGATCTCTCTTTGGTTGATTAATAGTAGTTTAGCAGCAGGGTATTATGAAAGCAAGAAGATTTCCGAAATTGGGAGAAGACCTCACAACCTTTAGTGACTTGATTTCTATAATGAGAAGGTCCTCCATGCTCTACAATTAAATAATTTTTGTAATAATTTTAAATAAGGTCAAAACTGTTTGACTCTGTTTCCTGAAAAAAACATTACTAACAGGTACTGACAAAATTTGCATGAAGATTTCATGATATTTTCAGGTTTATATGAGGTTTATCCACATATTTACTTGTGTGTCAAACTATGGCATATAGATAGGGTGGGAATTTTTCTAGAATCAGAGGTAGTCCATAAAGGGATTCTTAGGACCTGAACAATTCATAGGAAACTTGGAGATTTTTTTTTTTTTTACTTTTATGTCAGGAACAACTTATATATGTGTAAACCATAATTGTTCTCTTTGCAAAATGTGTGTGTATAGGCACATGTGTGAGATCCTTTAGTTCAGAAAATTCCAAATGTGACTGACAAAACTTACGTACTAAGGTTTCCCATTTTGGTCCAATTTTTATTCTTATCAGTAGATGTTTTGGGTGATTGATTTAGTTAGGCATCAATTTATATTTGAAAATTTTCACATGGGTGGAGACGACAGGTTGCCTAAATAAGCTTTCCTTTTTCCTTTGATGCTTTTGTTTTCTGAAAGCTTGTTCTTATTGTCCAGTTCCAGTTTATTTGAGAAGCTAGGGTGTGGGATGATTTGTAAATGATGCCATCCTTTTGTCTTCTGAGGCATTCCCAGCTACATTTAGAGACAGCCTCTCTAGCCAACTCCTCTGAGTGTATGACATGAGAAATACCTAGGTGGTGCATTGCAGTACAATGGTTTGGAAAAGGTTTCTTGTAGACCTACTTTCAGTTTCCCTCCATTTCAGATAAAAATGTCTGGGATAATTTTCCAGGCAATTCAATTTTTAAATATTTTCTTCTTCATTAAAGCTAGTCATATACCCTAAACTAAGTCTTTGAAGTTTCCATTAGTGATTCATCTGAGGACTGTCCACCTCCCTGGTGTAGTTAAAAGAAATAGAATGATTCCAGCTTGAGTTGATTCTATGGACCAGGTGCATGCATGCTGCCTGGTGCTTTCTGATCACAAGCACTACTCTCCCTAGGGTCTTATACATGGGAGGTCACAATAGGCATATATACCACCCCCCACACACAAAAAAATGTATTATATATTGATTGCCACAAGTACAAGTAAATGCTTTCTTACTGATCTCAGGAGGGTGTTTGAAGCAGAGATATGCCATAAAAGGATGACAGGTAAAAGATTTTCATCATGTTTGTGTTCTTTCATTAGCTTACTTTGGCAGAACAGAAAGTCATTGGTTTGTGAAGAAGATAAGGAAGGCTCTGAACAAGAGTCCAATAAGGTACTGTAGACAGAGAATGAAGAATAGTTCAGTGGCAATATTATTACAGAAAACTGAAAATTAAATTTCAGAAAGGGCTGTTCTTCTGACAAGAACTCAGAGTGCAGGGTCTCTGAGTAGTTCAGCTTCTGTTTTGCATATAATTATAAAAAAAAGTTTTCATTGCTATTAAACAATACAGCATGAATATCAGTGTTTTGTGTTTTTGCTTTGAATTGTGAAAATAAAACAAGTTTTGAAAGGAATTGACACAAAATGGGCTTCTGTGGTCAAACAATTTCTTCAAATGCAGTGAACAAAGGGTTGAATCACAGCAGCACATTTCAGGTGCCATGAGTCGGTGCTTGTCTGCCACTGAGGTTAGTGATGAGTGATGCTCTGTTACTGCATCTGGGGGAGCGGGTAATACAGATAGGGTCTGTATTATTAGTTCCTTATAATGAACGTGGAATTGCTTGTCCATTTTCATTTGAAAAGTGTGTCTGATTTCCCTCATGCTCTCTGATTGTCCCCTCATACTCTTGTCAGACTGCTTAAGACAGCAGTGTTCTCTTTGAGCCAGGGGACTACAAGAAAGATGTTAAAATAGAACAATAATACAAAGTCAATTGAAAGCTTGAGAAAACTTTTCTGAATTATGCTTTCGAGTTTCAAAAGTATCCATCTAAACAAGGAACAGGGGTAGTTTTCACGCCTGTGTGCATCTTCGTGCATCTTTCAGTAAGAAGAAGCTTGTTACTGACAGGTCATGGGCTCCTTCTCTAACACTTGTGTTGACAGATGATCACTGTGAGATGATCTGGTGGTACCTTGAGAAAATCTGAAGGGGCAGACAAGGCTAGTTCTCAACGCACCCAAAGTCAATGAGGCTTTATTATCTACCTCATGTGTGGAAATAAAAAGTGCCGTATGCACCTTAAAGCTTTGAATTTTCTTCCTGTCACTTATAGCCACTGATCTTTCCAGAGTCTCCCAATCGCTCTTTGTTTGGAATTAATTTTGTGGGACTACCTTCAGTAAATAATCTTGCAAAATTTGGTTGCCTAAAACCTCCTTGAATTCATTTAAAATTATTATTGACAAAGGGGACACAATTTGATTCATATTTTACCTGCTCATGTAATTCATCATCATTTATGATGAATTCTACTTGAATAGCTCAGATTGTAAAGCATCTGCCTGCAATGTGGGAGACCTGGGTTGGATCCCTGGGTTGGGAAGATCGCCTGGAGAAGGAAATGGCAATCCACTCCAGTACTCTTGACTGGAAAATTCCATGGATGGAGGAGCCTGGTAGGCTAGAGCCCATGGGATTGCAGAGTTGGACACAACTGAGTAATTTCACTGTTTGCTACTTGAATATGTTTCTAGTAATATTCAACAACTGTACCATATAAAGACTAGACTACTTTTGGGTAGTGAACATTTGGAGGATATGAGATGCCCAAAAACAGTGACATAAAAAAAGAATTTGTGTTGCCTTTAAGTGGGGAGTAGAAAGGGTCAAAGTTAACAGAGGAAGTAAAAAAGAGCAAATGGCCATTTCTTTGAAAGGGAAAGTAGTACAACTTGTAATGCTTGCAAATTTTAACTTTATGTTAACAGGCAGCACAGGCTCTTGCTAACATGACTTCTTTTTACAACAGTTACCTCGAGAAGAGTTTGGGCATTATGCCAACTTAGCATATTTTTTTTGAGGTTCCACTTTGGCTGGAGATCTTGTCATGGAAGTGATTCTAAATCTTAATTGAGAGAAAGTGTTCTTTCAAAACAAGGTTGTAAATTTTTATCCACTTTACACTTAAAAGCCTGGTATTCATCTCATATGTGGATTAGGTGAAAAACTAGGTAACAAATCTCATGTTTGGGAGAATTTTTTAGTAATAAACTCTCTACAGAAAATACAGGAATACATTTCAAACTATCATTTTAGGCTTAGAAAAGCAAATAGTTTTATATTATTTACAATAGCTTCACAGGGTAGAATTTAATGTTTTTATATATTTTTGATACCGGATTTGAGTTAGGAGAACGATTTCCCTTCACACATTTAGATGATTCAAAATCTTTTAAATTTGATCTGGGACATTGACTAAAATTTACTATTCCCTTGTGCTCAAACTCAGATAGTAAAAAGCCTGCCTGCAATGTGGGAGACCTGGGTTGGGAGGATCCCTTAGAGAAGGAAATAGCAACCCACTCCAGTATTCTTGCCTGAGAATTCCATGGACAGAGGAGCCTGATGGGCTATGGTCCATGGGGTGACAAAGAGTCAGACACAACTGAGCAACTAACACTTTGTATCCCCAACAATTATTTTGTGAAGTAAAGTTAATTTACCATTACTTTGTATTGCAGGAATATTTCACATTTTTAAGTCAAGAATTATTCAATATTAATTTGATGTTAAGGAGAAACTGTCTTTGAAGCTTAATGTTTTTTGTATTATTTGTATACTTACATTTTTCATATCATGCTTACATTTTAGATGTTTTCATAAGTATAGCCATGTAATAAAGTTTGCATTAAGCCAGTATGCAATTGGAATTTAAGATTTAAATTTCAAATAGGCTTATTTCTTTGTGTGTGAACTCTTAAAATTGTAATATATAATGCTATTTAGTAAGATATATCTTTTCCATTACTCCTGGTGTTGTATAGGTTTTCTTGGAAGGTATAGTTTTGTTTCAGTGAATGAAAGTTGTCCTCAGTGTATGAGAAGAATAATTAAACTGTGTCAGGATGATGAAAAATATGGAGTTAAAGATCATAAAATTTCCTAAAGGTCTTGGTCATCTCCATGAAGATTTTGTTTTCTGTCATATAACAGTAGGAACAAATAACAAAAACAATGAAGTAGTAGGAGTCATAACATGCTAAATTCAGTTTCATATATATATATATATATATATATATATATATACACACATATACCAGAATAATCCCATCAGCATGTGTTGTTACACCTGCTGAAGAGGTAATGAAATGAGGTTCAGAGAGACTTAGTGAGTTGGTCTAAGCGAAAGGGCTGGTTAAGTTACGGCTCCTGAGCTTGATCTCGGATCCCTGACTTCATCATCAGTCATCTTTCTGTTAGGCCGTGCTGTATAAAGCTTTGTGTTGTAGATACACACGTACTTGATTGGCCCCTTTGTTAGTTGTTACTGAAATACTTTCTAGTATACCAATGTCTTACTCACTTCCTCAGCATACACAAAGCTGAATATTCCTTTTTGTACAATAAAATTAAATGATATGTGTGTGTGTTAGTTACTTGGTTGTGTCCAACTCTTTGCAACCCTGTGGACTGTAGCCCACCAGGCTCCATCCATGGAATTCTCTAGGCAAGAATACTGGAGTGGGTTGTTATTCCCTTCTCCAGGGGATCTCCCCACTCCAGGGATTGAACCCAGGTACTCTGAATTGCAGGCAGATTCTTTACTGTCTGAGCCACCTTTTGTACAATAAAATTAAATGATAGTCCTTTTTTAAAACTTATGAAGGAAAAGTTAATGGCTCATTACATAGTTGGCAATGAACATTTTATATTGTACTGAAATTATTTTAGGCATTTTAGACATTTGTTCTTTAATTTGGCTTTTAATTGTCCCATTTGGTGATACCTTGTTTATAGACCACCTTAACAAAGTACTGCTTCAAATCATTTTCCCTGTTTTGTTTTCTTTATATAGCATTCAAGAGTACTAGAAACTATTTACTTTTTGTTTACTGCCTGTTTCCCATCACCTCCAACTAGAAAGTTAGCTTTATTAAAGCAGTTCCTGTTTTGTTCAAGGCTATGTCTCTAATGTCTTGCTAGAACAGTGCCTAGCTAGTTAATAAATTACCAAAAGAATGAATGAATGAATGAATATCAGTTGATTTAAACTGTAAATTCCCAACATAGCATTATAAGACATATTTACTACATAAGATACTCATTTGTGACCTTAGTTTTGCTGATGAATGCTGGGTTCCTGACAACAGCTTCTATGAATGGAGGATTGAGTGATAACATAAAATTGGCAAACTGAGAAATAAATATGTATGTGTTTGTAATTTGGGTAACTATGGAAACTGTTCTCTGGTGGCTCAGATGGTAAAGAATCTGCCTGCAGTGCAGGAGACTGGGGTTCGATCCCCGAGTAGGGGAGGTATCCTGGAGAAGGGAATGGCTACCCTCTCCAGTATTCATGCCTGGAGAATTCCATGGACAGAGGATCCTAGTGAGCTACAGTCCATGGGATGACAAAGAGTTGGACATGACTGAACAACTAACACTTTCAAGGAAACTGTAGCAAAAGTCACTTATAATTAGTAGCAGGTGTAAAAGTATAGTTAAATACAGATTGCTTCAATCTAATCAGTGCCTCTAATCCAGTTTTCACCCTCATAATAGTATGTTGAATAAATCTGTCTGGAGAGAATTAATGACGGTAGTGTTTTATGAACATACCTTTTCACTTAAGATATATTTTTTTCCAGTTTGTTTTTATAGGTCATGTCTATGTAGTAGTATAGTATAGTGAGGGTGTAAGGTAGATATATTATTTTCTGAAATTTTGTGGCATTTCTATGTGAAGAATGTAGAAAGCTATGTGAATTTGGTCATAATATGTTCTTAATATCTGGAGTTGTCACAGACTTTAAAAAATATAAAATGCTATAATGGCAATAAAAAGGATAATAATAAACATTAAGATGGTCTTATACTAAACTGGTTTGAAAGGACTGGCACACCTTACTCATGGCCAACTGATAATGATCAAATGGGAAGTGGTCATTACATCAACAATCTGATAAGTTGGCATTTTTAATAAAGAATTTGAACTGGAATAATATTACTTACAGAAAATAATGTATTTCCCTAAATACTTTGGGGCATAAAAACACCCTTGTTGTAAAGATTCATATACACCCAGAGAAAAATGTTGATACAAACCATAACAATATCTGCTGTTAGTCAAGACTGGGCAATGATTGTCAGTACCAATTTTTCAGCAGAAGTACACAGAATCCATGCAGTGCATGTTAAAATGAGTAAAATTTACTTAAATGTCAGCAGTAGCAACCCACTCCAGTACCCTTGCCTGGTAAATCCCATGGATGGAGGAGCCTGGTAGGCTACAGTCCTTGGGGTCACTAGGAGTCGGACACGACTGAGGGACTTCACTTTCACTTTTCACTTTCATGCATTGGAGAAGGAAATGGCAACCCACTCCAGTGTTCTTGCCTGGAGAATCCCAGGGATGGGGGAGCCTGGTGGGCTTCCGTCTATGGGGTCGCACAGAGTTGGACATGACTGAAGCGACTTAGCAGCAGCAGCAGCAGCAGCCCTCTATTACTAGATTCTATAATATTATATATTTATATATATATACATATAACTCTATATTATAACTCAGAGCTTTGAAATGGACAGCGAGTGTTGCAAATAAATCTTTGAAAGTTCATTATTATCCAATAAAATTATTGCTCACTATATATGAAATAACAAATCTATGGCTTTGACATTTAATCAGAGCATGAGCACATTTATTGAATCTCATATTTGAGATGATTATTTCAGTAGAGCCCCAATTAAAAGCATGTGGATTTTAAAAATTCCTTTCAAATGAAGTAAAATGCACAATGTTTGTTTTACTTGGACAGATTCGTTTTATTCTTTGCTTCATGTTCAGTTGCCTTTTCTTAAACATGCTTATTCTGAGTTTTTAATGAACAGAAATGGCTGTAATGTAAGTATACAAAGAACAAACCAAAAACTGCTTTGTGTGTAACAAAGGACCTAGAAGGTTGAAACTGCCCATATTCCCCTGTGACTGCTCAGTTGAATATAAACTGTTTACAATAGAATGTGAAAGGAAGTTTCTATCTGCTCTGGGGTTGGTATTATAATGTAAGGTGTTATAATATGTTTTATATGCCTACATAATTTAAATTATTAGACTTTAAATAAAGACTCCTTAATCCAAGTCCAAGAAGAAAGGAAGGAAGAGAAGGAGAGAAGGACAAAAGAGAGAAAGAAGGAAGGAAAGATGGGAGAGAATCTGGGTCTCTGCCACTCTTTTTCACTTTCTAGTGAGAGAAACTCTAAGTATTGTCTATTCATGAGCTTCTGCAACTCACACTGCAGCTTAACTGTCTGTTCTCTGATTTAATAGAAAATTTGATTGTTTTTCTAGGATTTACATCCAGAGTAATTGTTTTTGCATTCTAATATAGTAAGAAGTAGATTGAATAAATGCATAACATATTAGAAATGCTATTAAGCAAATGATTCTATGTGGTACTGTTGAATAAATGTTCTCCTTTTCTCTTATGAACAAAACACAAATTTCTCCAATTATTTTTAAATTGATTGTTCTTTATTGTTGCCGAAGGAAAGTGAAAAAAAATTGTGAGTTCACTTCATTTAATCTTCTGTATGAATAACTGGAGCAACAGAAGACATGTCTATACAGTCAGGAACTTTTGCCATGGTGGTGATAGCGGACATATCTGTTTTGTTTTGTTTATTTGCTTTTTAAATGGGCCATTTTTCTAAAAGAGCATTCTGAAAATCAGTGAACTTCCAGAAACTTGGATTGTTCTGAGGCTGATAATTGAGCTTTATTATTTAAAAAAAAAAAAGTTGACTTTCCCAGTCTGAACAACATCAGGAGTTTAAAAAGTTACCAGACTTGCCAATGAATAAGGACAACAACTCGAGTTTTTATTTTCAAGACCTTAACGGATCTACAGATTTGTGTCCATGCTTTTAGATCTAAGTGGAAAAGTAAGTATGTAAGTAATGGATGAGTGTTCTCATTTTATTCATAGTAGAGATGTTAATATGCTTTCTCCAGCATGCACAGATGTGGGTAACGTGATGTGTTCTGGGGTCCTGCACAGCATCCTGTGAACAGGGCCTAATCTGTGTTCCTGAGGTTAAGAATATGCTTCTGAGAAAATTAATCATCTGTTTGCACCTTGCGTTTGTTTTCAGTCCAGAAAAATAAGCCTGTCCTTGCTGATGCTTTAAGTATTGAGCTCTCGTGTATTCCTTGGAGTACCATGCATAGATTTGATACATCAATAGAGTCAAATTGGCTAAAAGAGCTGTCAATGATAAAAGCGGGGATGCTATAAAAGACAATGGCCTGATCACATTCCTGTGACTCAGGCAATCTGTATCCATCTCTTTTATATATCAGTGGATTTTTTTTCTTTCCCATTTGCATAAATTGGTAGTATATATAATAAAACTGCAAACAACAGAAAGCAAGCCCATTTTTTAAATTATGAAAGAACAGAACTTCTGTCAGGAGATTTGATCACTTGGGGTGCAAGGAACAATAAAAATTCATGTTGTATTTGTGTTTTAGAAGGTACTTTGAGGTTTTTTCTCTTTCTCTCTCTCTCTCTCTTCCTTCTCAACAAGCTAAATAGCACATGGCAGTTGCCACAGCAACCCATTTTTGTGATTTGCAGAATACGGGAGCAAACCAGATGTAAATTGTCAGTCAATAAATCTCTCTTCTCATAGAAGATGGTAACATATGCGGTCTTATTTGGTCAATTTATAAACTTTTGTGGTGTTTTGTTCTCATCTGTTCCTTTCCACATGCTGTCAGGAATTAGCATTCTATTCTTTGGCTGCATAATTTCTGAGTTTCATATATAATGTTAACTGGAATACCTAGATGGCAGAATTATAGAAGGCTGCTGTTGAAAAATGAAGATTATTTGACATCAGTTGTGCCATTTTTCAGCATATTGACCCATGAATTCTTTGGTTTATCTCATGGAGAGGAGTCAAATTAATTTTTATAGGGCATTTTCAAAGCTGTTGTGACTCTTACTTGGAAATCCATAATTTCAGTCTACAGAGATGGGCGTGCTTTTGTCTCCATGAATCCTTTGCTGTGGAAACAATTGCTTTAGGCTGGAACTGTTGGAAGTCTAAAGGCCCTGCTTTTGCTCTCTGTATCCTGGCAAGTGGGCTCACATTTTGGGTCCAACTTATTTCAAATAGCTATTGTACTTCCTCTACCTTCCTTTTATCTTTTCTCCTTTCTTGTGTATAAGGCTCTTGCCTTTACTTTCTTCCTCAATATTCCAGAAGTCACGATCCCCTCATCCTGAGGACATTTTGCCTCTGCTTCCAATGGAATTAGAGCCTGAGTACTTGTGTGCATAGTTTTTAACTTGATAGTAATTTGATAGGTAGTGCAGCTTACAACTTATTAGGATACACTTGTATCTTTTCCCTTGCTGCCTGTTGGCAAGTCCTTCACCTTTTCTGTTCCTAATAACAATCTTCCTTTCTCCTACATTTAATAATCTTTAGCATTTGTTCCAAAGAGCCACAGCCTGAAAAGACTAGGTGGGGGAATTTATGATGAGACATTTCTAATGTTTAGCACTATTTTAAACAATTGTTGGCAACCAGATGGAGTAGTTTCACTTAAAATATCCCCTCCTTCCTTTTAAAACTGCTATCAGCAGCAATTGAAGTGATGGTGTGCCTTACTACACTGACAGCATAAGGATACATGAAGATGTATAAACTTAGAACATTAGCAGCAGATGTGAAAACATTTCTAGAACTAAAGATGGCATTTGGTAAATCTAAAGGAGATGGCAGCAGACATTGTTTTATTCTCTAGAATAATTTTGAATTGCGGCTTAAAGCACTGTACATTTACGGGAAAGCAGGACATAGAGGGAGAGAAAGACAATTGCATGACCACTGTCTCATCCTTACCTGGGGTTTCATCATTTCCCCTCTACGAAACTAGCTCAAGCTGTGACAAATGGAGATGTGTATGCGCATGCATGAAGGAAGGAAAGAAGGAATTCTTCAATAGCAGGAGACATTTTTCTAGCAAATTTGGCTTTCAGAGTGGTTGCTTGAATATAGGCTCAAACCCAGAGATACGAGTAGTGTTACACTTGGTAAGTGAGAGTGAAATTGCAGCCTTTCCTCCAAACCCATATTACAGGCGTGTAACTTTACTTTTCCTACTTTGCCCCATGTTTAACCCCAATACTACTACTACTTCTTCTTTTTATTTTGATATGGAACATTTTAAAGGTCCTTATTGAATTTGTTACAATATTGCTTCTGTTATATGTTTTGGTTTTTTGACCACAAGGCATGTTGGATCTTAGCTCCCCAAACGAAGATAAAACTCACACACCTTGCATTGGAAGATGAAATCTTAACCACTGGGCCTCCAGGGAAGTCCCTCCCCAATACTTCTCAAGTAGCCAGTGCAAATGCTTTCTCATATTCTCTTGTTCTCTGGCACTCTCAGCTATGTTCCTTAGAGGCAGCCTAGTGATTAAAGGATCAGACACGGACTCTAGTTCTTCTTCTTCCTCTGTCAGTGATTTCTCATCTATATAAATGGTGGTGGATAATAGTACCTATGGGCTTCCCTAATGGCTCAGTGGGTAAAGTCCACCTGCAATGCATGAGACAGAGAGGCACAGGTTTAATCCCTGGGTCAGGAAGATCCTCTGGAGGAGGGAATGGCAACACACTCCAGTAGTCCTGCTGGAAAAGTTCCATGGACGGAGGAGACAGGCAGGCTACAGTCCAAAGGGTCACAAAGAGTCAGACACAAACTGAGCAACTGAGCACAAACACAAGCACAATAGTACCTACCTCAGAGGGATGGTGTGAAAATAAAATAATGCCTTAGAAGTTCTTAGTTAAAAAATGTTAATATTAACTGCTTGGGAAACACAGTAATTACTATTCAGTTCAGTTCAGTTCAGTGGCTCAGTCGTGTCTGACCCTTGCGACCCCATGAACCGCAGCACACCAGGCCTCCCTGTCCATCACCAACTCCCGGAGTTCACTCACACTCACGTCCATCGAGTCAGTGATGCCATCCAGCCATCTCATCCTCTGTCGTCCCCTTCTCCTCCTGCCCCCAATCCCTCCCAGTGTCAGGGTCTTTTCCAGTGAGTCAACTCTTCACATGAAGTGGCCAAAGTATTGGAGTTTCAGCTTCAGCATTGGTCCTTCAAAAGAACACTCAGGACTGATCTCCTTTAGGATGCATTGGTTGGATCTCCTTGCAGTCCAAGGGACTCTCAAGAGTCTTCTCCAACACCACAGTTTAAAAGCATCAATTCTTTGGTGTTCAGCTTTCTTCATAGTCCAACTCTCACAGCCATACATGACTTGGAAAAACCATAATCTTGACTAGAGGGACCTTTGTTGTCAAAGTAATGTCTCTGCTTTTTAATATGGTATCTAAGTGGGTCATAACTTTCCTTCCAAGGAGTAAGCGTCTTTTAATTTCATGGCTGCAATCACCATCTGCAGTGATTTTGGAGCCCCCAAAAATAAAGTCTGACACTGTTTCCACTGTTTCCCCATCTATTTCCCATGAAGTGATTACTATTACGAAATTAATAAGTCATGCATGCATGCTAAATTGCTTCAGTCATACACTACTCTTTGTGACCTTATGGACTATAGCCTGCCAGGCTCCTCTGTCCATTGCGTTCTCCAGTCAAGAATACTGGGGTGGGTTGCTATGCCCTCCTCCAGGGAATCTTCTGGACTCAGGGTTGGAACCCAAGTCTCTTATGTCTCCTGCACTGGCTGGCGGGTTATTTACCACTAATGCTACCTGGGAAGTCCATTAATACTCAAAATAATGGTCAAATTAATTTAGAATTTATTGTAACTTAAATTTAGTTTAGAGGTGGCGATGTTGGAATAGGAGAAGTAGCAGAGCAAAATAGAGCTACCTGAATGACATTAGGCTGATTTGCATTAGAGGTAATAGAATTTTACTTGCCTTGCAGTTTGTTTGTTTGCTTTTTATCCCTGTGAGAATAATTCTTAAAATTCAATATAGTATTTGTTACCTCAGTTCTATGGCATGTCTTAGAAGAAGAAAAATTATTAGAAACCAGGTACAAATAAACACGGCTAGACGCTGGTAAAAACTATTAACAGTTGGCAGATGTTAAGAAAAAGTCCAGTGTTGGTGTGTGGGCAAGTATATACGTATGTGCCTGAATGCTTGTATTAAGTTGGCTTTGAAATTGATAGAGTACTAGAAGTACAGTGGTTAAATATAAATCTGCAAAAATCCTAGCATAACTTTTTTGAGATGATGGGATAGGACAGCGGTCATTTCTTAAGATATGGTTATACTTGGGGGGAAATAAATCTTAAAGAGATTGTTAGAATGTAACTTAAATGTCATTCATTAGTACTTATAAGGAGAAGGCAATGGCACCCCACTCCAGTACTCTTGCCTGGAAAATCCCATGGATGGAGGAGCCTGGTAGGCTTCAGTCCTTGGGGTCGCACAGAGTCGGACTGAGTGACTTCACTTTCACTTTTCACTTTCATGCATTGGAGAAGGAAATGGCAACCCACTCCAGTGTTCTTGCCTGGAGAATCCCAGGGACGGAGGAGCCTACTGGGCTGCCATCTATGGGGTCGCACAGAGTCGGACACGACTGAAGCGACTTAGCAGCAGCAGCAGCAGCAGCAGTACTTATAAGAAGGATTTTTCAAATGAGAGAAAATAAAAACTATATCTGAAGTCATTTTGATAAATGGACACTGTTCTTTAAAAGAAGTTCATGTTATCATTAGCAATTTAAACATTTTAATTTAGCAACTCAGGACTTTAAGTACTCATTAATCGATACCATGCATTCTTTTGGAAGAAAATCTATGATAGGATTTTTAGAAAAAGTTAAAATATAAGTTTAAAATGAGATTTGTAATTTCAAAGATTGTAATTATTTTGTACGTTACAAAGCTTCTTAGGTCCCAGCAAAGAGGATTAAGACAGAATGACCTAGAGGCTTTTAAATTTGGGATGGAATATCCAAAAGTTGTAGACATTTCCAATAAAATAACACAAAGAACTGTATCATTCTATTTCCATTTTGGATAATTATGAAATTGGTTTTTATGTGGTTGCCATTTTTTTAATTTGTGACTTTCCATTTAATAATTTCTCTCTCTTATTTGATTTAAAAATGAAACAAACAACTCTTCAGCTAAAACCACTTTAGAGCACAAATTCAAAATCCGGGTCCCAAGTAATTAACATGCTTGATGCAGAGCAGCAGCAACACATTAATGTCAGTAAAATGTCAATCTAAAGAGGCGTCTTGAGGAGTGACTGTATGATGGCATATTGGGCTTCTGCCAGACTCCAGCAGCAAAGAGTTGTACAAATACGGGCCCTTCCCAGGGAAGAAACTGCTGGGTTTCTCTACAAGGTTGAGTTTGGGAACTTTCGGTCATAATGGTGCTTAAGAAAAGGAATGATTTGATGGGAGCATATGGTCCAGTCTTTTTGAAGTTCTGCCATCACAGTCAGTGTGCTGTGAACTAACTGCTGGGCAGGATTGAATCACCTGGCTTCTGGTTCCAGTTATGTTTTGAAGTAGTGAGGTCACTTTGAGCAAGTGACTTAATATCTGTAAAATCTCTTTCAATTTCATGATTCTGTTATACCAGATCTGACTCCTTGTATTCTTCAATGGAATTTGAAGGCAAATGCAAAGGGAGTGTAGAATTGATTCATTAATGATGCCAGCGGTGGCTTCTGGGTACCCCTCAGTACCAAGAAATGACTATAGGTAGTGCTCCTCTTTAGACTGGAGACTCTTCTTACCACAGTCTCACAGGCATATTAACTAAGAATGTCTACTTAAACATCTCAGTCATATCCCTGTCAAGCAAACCCCTGTCTCATCTAGCTCTACCCTATGCTTGGTCTTTTCTTGGGAAAAATACAACACAATATACCTACTGCATGTATATTCTGTATACATTCAAGCAAGTAGTTGTTCATCAATAATAAGCAATTTTTCTAAACTAAAATAAAAATGGCAGAAAATGAACAATGAAAAAAGATTTGAATCTTTAACCACTTGTTCTGAAACTTTGAAAAATCATTAGGTGTCACTCCTAGAGATTCTAAGATTCTGTGTTAAACATAAACACTGTGAATTTGATGTCAATCATCACATTTACACCTTACTGAAATTTCCTTTAATGTTAAAAGTGAATCAAAATATAAAAATAAATGTATATGTTACATCTAGGCACTATGCTTCAAAATACTTTTGGAATATATGCCTTGTAAAATCTTAATAGAATGACACCTGTTAAGATGAGAACATTTAGATAGATATGGTTCTGGTTGTTGTATTATATACCAGCAAATAAATGCTGTACATAATTTCTTATGCATATCTCAAGGTTCTTTTCATTGACTTTGGATGCATTCTTAGTCATTGATTATATAGCCATGATGGGGCATGTCTAAGTGAATGACTAAATCATAAATTATTTTAGAATATCTTTCCTTTCAAAGATTCATAGAACTCTCTATCAAGTAAGTAGATAGAGTGGTACATTGATTTATAATTAAACATAATTATCTGAAAAGAAAAACCTCATGCTTAAGTGAAGTTAAGATGGGAATATACTACTACCACCTTCAGGGTTGGGTGGAAAGGAGAGTGGGGACAGGATGTGGTGGTTGAGGAGGAGTTACTATTCTAGATAGGAAAACATTCTTTGTGGGGCAGATTTGAATTTATAAGCGTTTGTCATTTTTCCTGGGTGTATAGAATGTAGAAAAATATAAAGAAGTTTCAAATAGTTCTCAAATCTGGTAAGCTATATTCAAGGGGGCAGGATATGGTGGTTGAGGAGGAGTTACTATTCTAGATAGGAAAACATTTTTTGTGGATTAGATTTGAATTTATAAGTGTTTGTTGTTTTTTCCTGGATGTACACAATGTATAAAAATATAAATAAGTTTTAAATAGTTCTCAAATCTGGTGAGCTATATTGAAGGAGGAAGGAAAGAGTTGAAATATTTTTCTGCATGGTCAGTTTGCAAGGTATTTATGACCTGGAAAACTTCCCTTATTTTATTCCTTATATCCATTCCCTAAAAAATGGTAAAGATCTTAGATGTTCACAAGTCCTTTTGGAATTCAACTATAATCATTTTTTTTCATTACACTTTTGAAATTGCACAAATTAATGGTAATAATCAAATAGAAAATCTACAAGTAATAATTTTCTTTTAGATTAGTTGTATTGTAATAAGGGCTATTATATTGTTCAAGAAATACTAATTGAGTCAGACATGTGCTAAAACTGAAGTTTGACTGATTATTATATGTTTTCTGAACTTTGCTGAGAAAATTACTACTATAGAAAGAAACTGTTGTTGAATGCTTCTGCATGAAAAGTAAAATGCTTCTCAAAGGAGAAATATATTATGCTTATTCTCATTTATATATGTTATGGGAGGCAAATAGCATGATTTTAAGAGTCAAACATTCAGGATTCAAATCAGGACCCTGGTACAATGGAAAATTGGACAAATGCTTCCCCTTCCTAAGCCTCTGCTCCCTCATGGAGCTGAGATATTAGGTGAGATGAGGTATGTAAAAATCTTAATGTTGAATAACTGTTGGCCAGCATCCCCCCTTTCTCCTCTTCCTCCTCATCATTACGTATGAATGTAAGAAATAGCAGGAAAAAAATTTTTTTTTAAATTAATTTAAAATTCTAAAAATATTTTATTTCATATCTGTTAGGTTATTAATGATGCACAGATATTTTACCTTTTATCACCTCCAGCTTAAATTCATTTTTCAGTTGCCTAATGATAATTTTTTAAAAATAGTTGACTCTGACAAGAAAAGACAGCTGAATGTGAGCTCTTTCAACATTATTCTTTATCATTGGGAGAATCCTCAGTAACATTTGGCCCTAATTTCACATTCAGCTTTTTCTGTGTAGGACAGCCAGATTGAAGGACTCCCCTGATAGTTCTTTGAGGAGGTCACTCAGCGAGAAACTCTGAAGTTTTGCAAAGAGCTGGGATAGAAGAGTTTTGCTGAAGTTTTAGGTTTGGCTCAGCATGCCCTGTTTGGAAAATGGATTACAGCTTTCGTCAACTATCTTTACAGAGCTAGGAGCTTACTGATGATGAGGAGGACTGATTAATTTCATTGACAACTGATGGTCATACTAGCAGTGAAATAGAGTTCAGACTGTTTTGACCTTCTTTGTTTAAAGGAGAATGCATGAAGAAAGGAAGGATCCACAGACTGGAACTGGACCCCAGAAGGCTTGTTATAAATAATGAAAATTGAGACTTACGGACTAAGCTTTGTATTTCTTCTTTGTGTCGGTTATTGTGCTGGGTGACCTCAGTTAAAGAAGCATGTTGAGTTCTACTTGATGGAAAAATGGTGAAGGAAGAAGACTGTAAGCCCATAAGGTGCCAGTTAAATAATCTGGCTGTGCACTGCAGCAATCATTTTAGTTGAGCAAGTGGATGATACTCAAATACAACTAAGTAAATCATCACTTTTTTCTCAGAAACAAATAAAAGAAGAAAATGTGAGTGAATGCTGCCAATAGATGATACCCTAGTATAAGAAGAATGCATTCTGTGAAATGCTAAATTGGGAGATTGTATTTGGATAGAGAATCTGAGATCTGGAAGGCAGTGTAGACCAGTTATATTTAGGTAATTCCAACAAGGAAGCAGTGTTGCCTGGTGTACAAAGGCATGATCTTTACAGCCAAGCTGTCTGTCTTTAATTAAGTGAGGCAAGTTGCTTTTTCTTCACTAAATCTTATTCTCTCAGTTGTAAAGTGGGATTGATACTAATTACTATTAGAATAATTACTAATAATAGTTTGATATGATTATTGTGAGGGGTAAATGATAACATGCCCATGAAGTGTTTAGCATTGCTGGGCACAGAAAATGCCTGTGTGCAGCATAATAAATGAGTTCTGCTAATATCATGATCATTTCCTTAGCCAGTAACGATTATCAAAGAGACATAATGCAATTTTAACTCATAAGGTCTCTGCTAACAGTATTTTAGGTCATAAAACATGTAATTCTTCATTCCTTTGGCCATTTTGTCCTATAGCAGAAGACTGTGACAGACACAGTTTGTAGTATAAATGAAAAATGAGACTTCGGTATTTACATGGAATTTGCTTGCTCATTAAAAGTAAAGTAACTGATTAAGGAGATGGCACTTTGGCAAATGTCTCATTGATTTTCAAAAGTTTGCTGAAACTCACTTTATGACACTCTTTGAGCAGCTGTAGTGTCTGTGTAAAAAAATGTGTGGATGATCAACTACAATAAGTGGAACAGATATAACTTATATGTTTGGTAAGTGAATCAGCTCATCTATTCACACAAAGAATTGACTTGGATGAATAGTCTAAGCTCTATCTTATAATGGCATTTTATATGCTTTTCATTCAAATAATTATTAGGAAAATAGTGTCCAAGTTTTATAAGTGCTTAGAATATATTTCTTTTTCAGATATAGCGGTTGCATTGTTCTTTTCATTCCATGCTCTTGCATTTTCTCTTCAGTGATAACAGCATTGCCACCTACTTTCAGGTTCATTTTCACCTGCTCTTTTGTTTTACTCTCAATGCCTTAGGCATGCGTAGTATAAGGCCATTAACCCCTTGGTCTTGGAAATCAAAATACCGTTTGTTTAGATGTAAATTACCTCCTACCACTACTGAAATTTCAGAAAAGTCCATTATGATCCCATATTCTGTCTATTTGGTGTTTCTGATTTTTTTATTTTTCTGACTGATTTTTCAACAAAATTAAATACGGAGCCCAGAGACATTGTTAGCAAATAGCAATAAGACTGGTATGTCTCAGGCATATGAATAAAGCGGTGAGAATAACAGTCTAATGACATAAAGGCCAATGTGAATTGTATCTCAGAAAATACATGTCTGTTAACATTTTTTGAGTTTTTATTTTGTTTTGAAACAAAAGTAAATTTCTGACAATGTAATTTAAATGCCTTGACCTTTCAATGTGATGAGACTGAAACATATCATGGACCAAATTTTATCAGTGGAATAAATTTGCTGGAACATTTGCCCTTGTTTCTTTATAGTAATTTTATTAATATAATTTCCTAACTTTAGAGAGCATTGTAATAAAGCTCATTCCAGTCCTCTCTACCACAATGCCTCTTTAAGTATTTCCTGGAATCAAAGTACTCAATATTACTTTTGCCACTGCTAAGTGTTGTGAGTCCAGAGACTTCCTGAAGGCCATTGCTTAGCCATGGCATATTAGCAGGCTCAATCCCAGGGGAATACATTCTCCCATTCCTGGAGTCATGGCTTTGTACAAGTCAGGAAACTGCCTCCTCTCTCACTCCTCAAGGAATTAAATCCCAGAGGTTTTAGGCCTCTGGGAAGAGAAAATATTTCTTGTTGATGCTAAGCCTTTAATTGATTCAGTGGGTCATTGGGGAGTCCATGGGCCTTTTCAGTGCAGACTTGGAAAAAAGTGGTGATGTTTACACTCCTTCCTAAACAGAGTAGCTATTATGTGTGGAATGCTTTACTTTCTGAAAGTAAAGCTTGGCAAGATAACCTTTGGAACATGTGTTTTAGGAATTTTCATTTATTCCAAGGATGACATTACTTATGAAAGATAAAAATCTCCCTCAGGGCCCTCAGAATAATCTGAATAAATTTACTGGCATTTTGAATTCTTAGTGTGCCATTTTCTCTCCAAGACTAACTAGAAAAGAGATGTCAAACAGGCTGCCTTTCTAATAGACGTTATCCATTGGTGGTGCTTCAAACGACTTTGAAGACTTTGCTCATAATTTTCCAACAATCTTGAACACGCCTGAAAAACTTACTCATCACATTTTATCCAATTTTTGATACCTTTGCCAAGTATCTGTTTATCAGAGCGCTAATGCTGTCAGACAAACATATGGGTGAGTAGGTTGAAGACATGCAGTCTTTTCCTCCAAGAATAGAGGTTGGTTGTGTGTGTGTGTTTCTTTAATTTATCTTGGGCATTTTATTAGCTATGATTTAAATTAAGAAGTGCAGATTTTTAATTGGAATGATCTATCCACCCATACTGTGGTATGGTGCAAAGGGCACAAATCTTGAAAGGATTAGGCTAGAGTGTGATTTCAGAAAAAAGAGAATGGACATTTACTGATCAGCTCACAAAGAGCCAGGTACTGTGATTGGTGCTGTGCCATCTTTGGAGTCAGGATACCCACACCCTCCATGTGTTAGTTCCCTTACTGTGTGAGGTCTTTAACCTCACAGAGCTTCATTCTTCAGTCCTACAAGAAAAATGATCATCATCATTACTCCCCCAGCAGGTTGTTGGGAGGAAGAAACGTCATTTACTCTGTATACAGGATAGTTCTAGAGGAGTCACGATTACTGTTTTTTTTTTTTTTTTAAATTTATTCTCCTTTATTTCCCCAAAGTTTTAAAGTCAGTTCATTACTATTATCTTAGCAAAATTTGGAGAGCACACCGAGAAAGAAATTTGCTAAGAAGAAAAAAAATAGGGCTGTGAAATTAAGGCATTAGCTTATTGTCTACAGTGCTTCTCACCCTAACGATGGAAATGGAAAAGTAACGCAGAATGGGGGAGATGGCGAGATGAAGGTAGGTATAACTATTCTGAGCATCTCCTCTGTGAGGTGCAGAAGCAAAACATGAGAATGGACACTGCATATAAAGAGGACACCTGTAAGTGCCTTAAAATATTACAGTTAACCCAGTAAAAGAGGATTGGAGAGTCTCTTCAGAATTCCTGGGAACTCTGAATTATAGTAGAAGACCAATAGCTGAATAGGTGAAGGATAGCAGCATTATTATTAAGATGTTTTAAAACCAGGGCAAGGGTCTAATTTTTATGACTCATTACAGAATACAGTAGACTATATCCCAAAGGCAGATTATGAATTTGAAATATTGGTTGTGAGATACTTCAATCAAGTGAAGTTGCTCAGTCATCTCTGACTGCGACCCCATGCGCTTAGCCTGCCAGGCTCCTCTGTCCATGGAATTCTCTAGGCAAGAATACTGGAAGCCATTCCCTTCTCCAGGGGGTCTTCCCGATCCAGGGATCAAAGCCAGGTCTCCTGCATTGCAGGCAGATTCTTTACCATCTGAGCCACCAGGGAAGCCCGAGATAAATAGTTATTGCTTCTATTGTTGACTATCTGCTCTAACTTTAAGAGTACTTGATTATCTGGAGAAAAATCTACTTAAGGATTTTTTTGGGGGGTGGGTGGGTGCTCATATCTATCAGCCTTTACTTATACTTTTTAAAGAATATTATCTTTGGAAGAGGGTGTAGGCAGATCTTTAGCAGACTGTTGGAGGGATCACTGTAGGGCTTCTGCCCTAGACCTCCATAAAGAGCTGAGTGTCTTGGGGTAAAGATGTTAAACCCTTTGGGCCCCAGTTTCTTCACCAGTGAAATGAGCATATTAGAGCCTTTTCCGAAGGTTGTACTACTATTACATGAAAACCTCTTCCCCGTCTTCATTTCCCCACACCAAGGTTGAGTAATGTATGTTTATGAATGACACCTTAAAAAATAGCCCTCAGTTAAATACAAATATGACAATTATGCAAATATATAATAATAGATAGCCCAGTGGGCACTGCATTTCTTCACAAAGTTTGAGATGAGCATTTGGAATCTCTGCTCCCTAGTCTTAACAATTTCTAAACAGCGTCTGCCGAGATTTAGTTCTACTCCTCTCATCAACATAAAACATTTGTATTTCTCCCTGTTACTTCTTTATCCTCTGGCACCACCTACTTTCTTTATGTGAAGTTTGATTGCCTTTTAGTTTGTGGCTGAGGGAACAATTGCTGTCACAATCTCCTTGCTAGGTGTCCATCCAGACATCACTTCATCAGGAGAGAGGCAGGAAGGTGTTCACTGCGCTCTGCGCGGGACCTGTGTTCAGTTGCTACAGTGAGAAGCATGCCTACGTGCTGGTCGCGTAGCCAGCCTCAGAGAGTTTTATCTTTGGCAGTGTGGATAAGATGCTGATCTGTTGCCTCATGTGTGCCTGCTTTATTCAGTTGCATGGGACCAAGGAGTGACACCTGAGTGGGTAAACCTTCACATCCAGGTCTCCATGGTCCATTTAGGTGGCTGCAGATGTGTCCAGTGTTTATCCAGACAGGTCGGGGCAACAATATTTTAAATTATTCTTTGGGGGCATCTTCACTGAAGCTAGAAATGGGGACTCATTTTTTTAGCATGCAACTAGCTTCCTTTTAAATGATCTCCTTCAGATTCCCCAACAAATATCTCATCTATGACCATCTTCAAGGGCTGCTAATTAAGTAATACTATTTCATTTACATAAGTGTTAGTTTGTAACTCAGATTACAAACCTTTCTCTTCAACATAATTATTTTGTAGTAAACATCACAATGTCACTTTACAAAGGCATTTTGCACCAGGAAAAATTCAGAGTGGAGGAGAAGAAAGTAAAATATTAAACCATTTTATGACCAAAAAAAAAATAGAGTTGGTGTAAAAAAGAACAAAAATAATAAAATATAATTAGTGAATTATAAGTTGATTATGGTTTTCATAGGTCCATAAATTGCTGGCTTAAAAAACTGATAACATGGTGTTTTAAGTCATTAACAGCAGTAACAACAACCAAAGGTAAAAATTCCACCTACTCATCAGCATTCTAACTCAGCGTGTTGCCTGTGACAAGCAACACTCTGAAAAGATGGTCCTTTGATGCTTGTCTTGCCAGAAAGCTATTATTTTTGGTATAGCTACATGATGTGGGGAGACTGTAGCTTAGTCTTCCAGGCATGCTGATATGTCCATCAATTGGCATTGGTAGATGCCAGTCAGATCACTAAACTCCCTGGCACACACTGAGTGACAACCCTGGGGGCCTGGAGTGATGGTATCTCTCAGACTCAAGTGGGCACATTATTGATCTCTGTAATCCACAAGATATGTATGTGAGCTTTACCAAGGTTAAAGAGTGAATCCACTGTTCTTAGGTGTCATTGATTGTAATTTTAAAAGAGGTTGGGTAGGATTTAAGAATGTATGTGTTTGGTATGGAAAGTTTCCCCAGAAAAGGTCTGAGAAAAACTGAAATCAATACTGCAATGCTACACTATACAGGAGTTTGAAATCTGGAGGTTGAATATCAGCTTCAGGCTTTTCTCTTGGCTAGGAACTTAGGAGGTCCCTCCAAAATATCAGATCTGTTCTGTGGCAGAAGGTACACTCCTAGTAAATAGCAGAAAAGCAAATGCTACACCTTTTCCTCTTTGTAATAAATCATTTTGTTTTTCTATAGATTGCGTGTGGCATTTGAGGCAGAGCAAGCAAGCCTGCCGATATTTCAAGCTAATCCTTCAGCATCTTTCATTTTTCACTCTAGGCAGGAAACCTCTTCTTAAACTTGTTCATTTTACAGAGGGAAAATCGAAGCCTATGGCATGTTGTCAGAGCTGCTTTACTGTCATCATTTACAAAGGTCACTGGAATTAATTGACTTCTTACATTACACATTGTAAAGTGACTCATTTTTGACACATTAATGGGAAAGTGGCAGGATCTAAGTGGCTGGTTATTGTCTTTTGCTTTCGGCTCATATTATAAACTAGAAAACCAATAATAACTCTGAAATCACAGTGGTAGAAAAAAATAACCTGCAGTTCAAAAGAAGCAGTCTCCATTAACTATTTGGTTAGCTGAACTAGAAGAAGGAAGGAGAGCGAGCTCCTAGAGATAAAATGTAAATACTTGGTTTCTTTTACTGTCTTTACAGGATCCTTTAAGGGGGGCAGTGAATGTTTCCATGAACATACTCATGTTCTAAGTAGCTGGCTTCCTTTTACATGCCTGGAAGTATAAAGTAACCCACACTGTATTCCATGAATCATCACCGCATGGACGCTCATAGTTTACTGAGAGTAATTCTGTCTCAAAGGCATTGCTTCTGAAACTAAAGAGAAATACAGGGTGTAAGCAGTATTTATTGTGAGAGGGCACAGTATGTTCTAGGTAGGTTTTGTGAATCCTTATTTCTTCCTTTTTTTTTGTTTTGTTTTCACATTGTCCCCATTTCACTAAATGAAGAAGGTTCGACTCATTCTCATAGCTTGCTTTCACGAAAATTAGAGGCACGGAAACAAGGACATATTGTTAAAAATGAATAAATTAGAGGTGAATTAAGCCTGCTAGCTGAGTAAGAGCAAAGGGAATATAGCAGTTCGTTTGAACAAACAATCTTCTTAAATAGGAGATGTACTTTAAAGCCATCCTGCTGCGATCCTGTTAATTACCAAAGAAGATTAGAACTCTTCTGGTTCATGGGACCCTTTTACCTAGAGTGTGTCAGTTGCAGCTGCATTAGCAATCAGACATTTGCACTGTCCCTTCAGACCAGTGAGGGGATGTTATTAAAGGGAAGTCCTTTACCCCAATCTGTAAGATGTAGCCTGGCAGAAATTCAATAACTGTTTGTGATATGCTCTTTTCGCCACTCTGCTTAGTGGTTTTACTCTTGACTTAACAGCAGCATTTGCCTTTATCTCCAACCACTAGGTGAAAAGGGAGAAAAATGCCCCATCTCTGAGGCTGGTTTCACAGCGCAGAATGATTTGTGATCTGCTTTTCATTCAAATAATGTGAAGAAAAAGCAAAAATCCCCTAGCCCCTCTCTTCGTCTCCTTTTCTCCTCTGGTCTTCTCTCTTGCTGTCCCCTTTCTCTCTCTCTCTCTCTCTCTCTCTCTCTCTCTCTCTCCCCTTCTCTACTCCCCCCAACCCCCAGCACTGCTTTTTCTCTCCCACTCACATCCTCTGATGGGCGTTCAAGCTAGTAAAATTCATGCTGGAGAATCCCACAAACACAGCAAAGCATACACAGAGCCGGAGGGCTTTTGCATTTGAATTTCGTCTCAAAAGTGAAATGGAAAGAAAACTGCTCTCAGAATTCACACAAGAAGACAACATCAAAAGAGAATTTAAGTGTTTAAAAAAAAAAAAGCATCAACTGAACAGGAAAGAGAGCATATTTAAATAGAAATGTATATTTCAAACTTACCCTGCAAAAGCGTCTCAGTGCTACACCCTCTTCCGTGTCCCTGCGTGCTGGATTCCTCAATTCCTTAGTTGCAATAATCACATGGTTGTGTTCTTGCCCGGGTGGAAATTGGTGCATATGTGTGTGTACCAAAGTATACACAAACGTGTACTATAGGTATTCACACGACCAAGCGAGCTTATCTCTGTATTCTAAAATATAAACGAAGGCGAGAGGTTACAGCGAGGATTCCTTCTTTTTCCCCCGAACTCTTTCTCTCAGTCAGCGGCAGGCTGAGCCTTTCAATCCAGTGAAGAGAGATCCTAGGAGCTGGCTTTATTTCTCCTGGTTTCCATGGTGGTTAGTGGTGCGTCGTTCACCCGATCAGTTGTCACACTGACATGGTGCTGCCTGCTCAGCGGTCATTAATAACTGAACACCCTCCACTCCCCAGAGAGGAGCCAATCGCTTCGGACTGCCAAGATGTAGCACTCGCAGCTGCTCGCGTCTGGTTGGCTGAAACAACCTGTCTGTTCTATGACACTGCTGCTTAGGATACAAATAAATGAAACAGACTTGCTTGTTTTCTTAGGTATCATTCCCTCCCTCCCTCCTTTCCTTCCTTCCTTTCTTCCTTCTTTCCTTCCTTTTTTTTTTTTCAGAGAGAGGGATTTTTGACAAGTTTTCTCATTTTGGGGTTCTCAGTCGCTCAGACACTGTGTTTTCTCTCTGAAAACAGCAGGGCACATTACTAACAAGGATTTCCCAAATATTAAAAGCACCTGGGAGAGATGCAGAGCCTCCAATGACTCCTCTGAGAAGTTCACCAAAGGCAGTATAATTTAAGAACAGCTTGAAATTGTTTTGAGTGGCATTTGGTTTTCTGTAAGTCCTACTTAATTTAGGATATGCGTTTGCTGTTCAATAATCTTTATTTTTTTTAAGCAATGGCTTTTCTTACCTGGAATGACCAGTTTTTTGTTTTTGTTTTTGTTTTTTTAAGTAACACATATATTTGCTTCACTACCTTTCAGTACATTGGCATATTAAGGGGGTATATATTCTTCCAGTTAACATTCAACCACTTCTCCTTATGTGATGAAGTTAATTTGCCAGCCACATATGAATGAGTACATGTTCCATGGTGTTTGTGTGTATGTGTGTTTAGAGTGTATGTTTTACTACTCTGGGAAAGCATTTCTCCTGAAATAAAATTAAATCCTCGAGAAAATGATTTCTGTTTGTTCTTAGACTTGCTAAGTCTGAACTTATATTTACCAGAAAAATATACTCTGTACACATATGTAAAACACTAAATTATCTGAAATTTAGAAAAGAAACACAGCAAAGCATACTACTACTACTACTAAGTTGCTCCAGTCGTGTCCGGCTCTGTGAGACCCCAGAGACGGCAGCCCACCAGGCTCCCCCGTCCCTGGGATTCTCCAGGCAAGAACACTAGAGTGGGTTGCCATTTCCTTCTCCAATGCACGAAAGTGAAAAGTGAAAGCATAACGGTGTTTATTTCTACAAGGACATCTATGAGCAAATAGACAGTTTTTCAAAATGCATGTGTTAAAACCTTAATTAGCATACTAGAGAAACATTTTGTTGAAAACAATGATACATGAGGATTAATTTAGCAACAGGTCAAAAACAGCATAGATTCATGACTCCAGCCCTAGTTTTGAGAGACTACCCTCTAGTGGAACACAAAGAAATGGCATTTACATGTTACTGGATTTACTGGGGGTGGGGATGGGGGCAAGCTTCACATCTAATTACTCCTTAAGTGTTTATTGAAATGACATAGACCAACAGTTTACATTTATTATAATTGTAATACCAACTTTGTTTCTAACTACTAAATATTTTCGCTCTGTGGTGTTCTTTAAAATGTTCCCAAATGTTTGTTTTTTTTTTCCTTTTAAGAAACTGTATTCAAATAATTCTTAACCTTTTGAATAAAACTAAGTTCAAGAAAAAAGTAGCTTCTCCATTAACCTAATAGCACTTATTTCAGAATTTTACTGCAAGATTTTATTCTTTACAGTAGGCAATCTAGCACTTTCTCTGTAAATGTTAGGAATTTGTAGTCCAGTGTTGGGGATGTTGTGATACACTGTGTCTATACTTAATTTAATGTACTTGTGATAATAGTAACTCCCCCCAGTTTTATTCTCTCCAGCTCCAGTTTCTTGCCTATTCAAAATAATTTCACCACTGGCAGATTTTTATTTTTACCTATGGAAAACTTATATTAAAACTGTGTTAAATACTTGAAAAAGGAATTTGAGTTTTATACCATTGGTTCCTTAAGCATTTCATTTTGGTTGATTGGTGTTGACCATACAATTGACAAATCCAATAATCAAACCAAGTATAATGGCCTCCCATAATGAGAGTGAGTAGTGACAATCAAGCAGATAGATGATTAAACTACATTCATGGTTTATAAATAAAACCAACAATTGTAACTATTATAAATTTTAGTCTCTTTCAGATATCAAAAAAATCTAAGTTTTAATTTAGCAAGAGTGGAATATTTTAAATGCTACCTTATGCTCTATCATAGGAAGTTGTTTTAACTTCCTTTGATTACCTTTTTTGACATGTGGGAGATGAGATGGCTTTTCTTGCAGTTGCCCTTTTTGTGTAGGTACATGATAAGTTCAAAAGATTTCATGGGACATTAGAAATGAGATTTCAGTGTGAGAGAAAGTAACTGACTTTGGATGAAAAGATGAGGATTTTGTTTCTTGGCTGTAGTTTTCTTTTTGCTACAAGAACAACAGCTGCTGAGTAGAAGCACTGTATGTTTTAGATTTACTTTTCCATTGCATCAATCATTTATTAGTAATGAGAGGTCTCCAGAAAGACACATTAAATTATTTAATTATCATGTCTACGTAATACAGTACCATGTGAAGACTTTAAATTGTGACAGGATGAAGATTTTAGGGCTTATAGCATGATTGTGAATGGTCATCAAATGAGAAACATAAAACTTTTAAGCTCAAATGCCTTGAGTCCTAAAGTTTAAGAGACTTAATATGTATACACATCTGGTTAGAGAGAGCAAGACTAGAACTCGCGAGGTCTTTCAGGATTTTTCTGTTACATCACCCTCTCAGTTCAGTTCAGTTCAGTTGCTCAGTCATGTCCGACTCTTTGCCACCCCATGGACTGCAGCACGCCAGTTGCTCCATCACCAACTCCTGGAGTTCACTCAAACTCATGTCCATTGAGTCAGTGATGCCATCCAGCCATCTCATCCTCTGTCCTCCCTTTCTCCTCCTGCCTTCAATCTTTCCCAGCATCAGAGTCTTTTCAAATGAGTCAGTTCTTCGCATCAGGTGGCCAAAGTATTGGAGTTTCAGCTTCAGCATCAGTTCTTCCAATGAACACTCAGGACTGATCTCCTTTAGGATGGACTGGTTGGATCTCCTTGCAGTCCAAGGGACTCTCAAGAGTCTTTGTCCAACACCACAGTTCAAAAGCATCAATTCTTCCATGCTCAGCTTTCTTTATAGTCCAACTCTCACATCCATACATGACTACTGGAAAAACCATAGCCTTGACTAGATGGACTTTTGTTGGCAAAGTGATGTCTCTGCTTTTTAATATGCTGTCTAGGTTGGTCATAACTTTTCTTCCAAGGAGTAAGAGTCTTTCAATTTCATGGCTGCAGTCACCATCTTGCAGTGAATTTGGAGCCCAAGAAAATAAAGTCTATCACTGTTTCCCCATCTATTTGCCATGAGGTGATGGGACCGGATGCCATGATCTTCGTTTTCTGAATGTTGAGTTTTAAGCCAACTTTTTCACTCTCCTCTTTCACTTTCATCAAGAGGCTATTCTGTTCTTCTTTGCTTTCTGCCATAAGAGTGGTGTCATCTGCATATCTGAGGTTATTGATATTTCTCCTGGCAATCTTGATTCCAGACCCTCTCATCTACTGAATGATTGATAGATTTTCTGCTTTTTCTTCTTTTCCTTATTCTTTTTTCCCCCTTATTTTGTTTTTTTCCCCCTTTAGAATCCACTGCAAATACACTGTATTACTTGCATATGCATGTCAGCTACCTCAGAATAAATGTATACAGGGTTTCCTGAATGAGTACTTAGTTCTAATGAACATGTATTGAAATAATTTTAAACATAAATGAGTAATTGTAGCCCTTAAATTATGTTGACAGAGTTCTGCCTATATCATCAAATAAGAGAATATATGGGTACAATAAATATTTATTTGTTGATTTAATGGTTGAATTTAAGTTACTCGTTTGTCAAGGTTTATTGCTATTTCATGGACTCCTAGACAGGGTTTGCCTGTGAGCTTTCGTTAGAGAAGTAATTTATGTAGTGAATCAGCACAGCTTCTGGAGACAGACAACCTGGGTTGGAATGCTGACTTTGTCACTTTCTAGTTTTGTGACCTTGAGTACAAATGTAGCATCTCTGTGTCTCGGTTTCCTCCTAGGATTGTTTTGAGAATTAAAGTAGTTAATATATATAAAAGCTTAGAAAAGTATCTGAAACATAGTAAGTCTAAGTGGATGTTTGAAATCACCATTACTTGTCATTATTATCATTGTCATAGTCATCATTATTTGTTCCACTGTGTCCTTTGGGGTGCCCTTTCTACCTTCTATTCTAAGTCCTTGCCTTTCACTTATCAGAAATAAGTTAGTTCAGTTCAAATGCTGCTTCCCCCATGGAATCTTCTCTGACCCTCTAACAAGATATGATCTCTCATTTGACCTATACTAGCATTCATTATCCCTCCTATGACATCACTTTAAAAAAATACATTATAATTGTTTCTGTAATTTTGCTTTATAGTTTATAAGATTCTCCAGGAGGGACGGTCTATATCTTATTCAATTTTAGTATCCATAACATGTAAAAATTGTTCTTTCATAGTATTTAAATTTTAAGAGTTACTTAATCTTCACAACATCTCAAGATATTTTTATCCTCATTTGACAGTGTAGAAACATTGGCTCAAAGAAGTTAGGTTACTTGCTCTAGTGTCCCAAAACTATTAAATAATGGAGCTAAAATTTGAACTCGGTTTGGTCTGCCTTAAGAGTCAAGGCTCTTTTTACTGCACAGGGCACTCAGTATTCATTTGCAAAATAAATGAATGCTTGATTGATGACTGAGTCAACCAATTAAATGTAGTTAGCAACAAGGGATGCTAAAAATAGAAATACTATTTTTAAAAGGGAATACATTTTATGCACTAGACAGAGGATGTTTTTATATAGTTACTGTTGTTGAGTGTTAATGACAGAATTTTGTATTGCTGGCACAATTTGAGAATTAGAGCACTGAAGAGATGAAGTGCCTGGTTGGAAAGATGAAGTGATGTGTTAAATACATGTGAATGGCCATTGATGAAGGGTGCTGACACTGAGCAGAGAAGATCTTCAGTGGCTTGTCCTTCCTCCTCTGATTCTATAGCAAATTTGCTTTTAAGTTGGAAATAAGATGAAACGTGAGGAACTTGCTCCTTCCTTTATTCTTTGCTTTCAGGGGATTGACTTTAACTTCTTCTCTAGACATGTGAAAAATATTGAGAGAATAAAATACACTTTTTAGAAACTATATAGCAGGGAAATAGGTAAGTAGCCTGATAGGTGGTTTTCAGGTTGCACAGAAATAACTGAAAAGGAATTTATCAAAAAAGAAAATATTCTAAACTGTTTGTAGTAGTTATCTTTGATGGGATAATGGTTGGATTTTGTTTTTGATAAAGTTCTGACCTGTATATGGCATCATTTTTAAATGCATGTTGATGTATGGCAAAACCAATACAATATTGTAAAGTAAAAAAATAATAATAATAATCAAAATAATAAAAAAACTGAAGTATAGTTGATTTACAATATTGTGTTAGTTTCAGGTGTACAGCAAAGTGAAGTGGTTCAGTTACGTGTGTGTGTGTATGCTTTTTCAGATTATTTTCCATTATGTATTATTACAAGATATTGACTATAGTTCTCTGTGCTATACAGTGGGCCCTTGTAGTTTATTTTACTTATAGAAATGTATATCTGTGAATCCCAAATTCCTAATTTATCCCTCCTCACCCCTGCCTTTAATAACCATATATTTGTTTTCTATGTTGGTAGGTCTATTTCTGTTTTGTAAATATATTCATTTATATTAACTTTTTAAGATTCCACATTTACGTGATATCATACGATATTTGACTGTTTCACTAAGTTTAATGATCTCTTGCTCCATCCATCCATGTTGGTACAAACGACATTATTTCATTCTCTTATGGCTGAATATTTCATTATATATATAATGATATATATATATATATATATATATATATTGCATCTTCTTTATCCATTCATCTGTTGATGGGCATTTAGGATGTTTCCCTGTGTTGGCTCTTGTAAATAGCACTTCTATTTACATTGTGGTGAATGTATCTTTTCATATTAGAGTTTTCATCTTTTCTGGATATATGCCTAGGACTGGCCTTGCTGGATCACATGGTAACTCTATTTTTAGCTTTTGAGGAATCTCCATACTGTCCTCCTTAATGGCTGCACCAATTTACATCCCTACCAACAGTGTTAGGAGATTTCTTTTTTTCCCACATTATAATGAGTGGTTTTATTAACTTCTTTGCTTCTCAGACTTTCTAAGTCAATGTTTAATTTTTCTTTGAAAAAAATATAGATATTTCTTTTAGGGTGAAATTTTGCTTCTATATCTGAAGCTGTATTGTTTAGTGAAATATCTAACCTTCTTAACTTAGTATTCAATTCTACCTATGATATAGCAATTTAAATAGCAACACGATAACAATAATAATTCAGTTCAGTCACTCAGTTGTGTCTAACTCTTTGCGACCCCATGAACCACAGCACACCAGGCCTCCTTGTCCATCACCAACTCCCGGAGTCCACCCAAACCCATGTCCATTAAGTCAGTGATGCCATCCAACCATCTCATCCTCTGTTGTCCCCTTCTCCTCCTGCCCTCAATCTTTCTCAGCATCAGGGTTCTTTTCAAATGAATCAGCTCTTCACATCAGGTAGCCAAAGTATTAGAGTTTCAACTTCAACATCAGTCCTTCAAATGAACACCCAGGACTGATCTCCTTTAGGATGGACTGGGTGGATCTCCTTAAAGTCCAAGGGACTCTCAAGAGTCTTCTCCAACACCACAGTTCAAAAGCATCAATTCTTCCGCACTCAGCTTTCTTTATAATCCAACTCTCACATCCATACATGACCACTGGAAAAACCATAGTCTTGACTAGATGGACCTTTGTTGACAAAATAATGTCTCTGTTTTTTAATATGCTGTCTAGGTTGGTCATTACTTTCCTTCCAAGGGGGAAGCATCTTTTAATTTCATGGCTGCAGTCACCATCTGAAGTGATTTTGGAGCCCAGAAAAATAAAGTCAACCACTATGTCCACTGTTTCCCCATCTATTTGCTGTGAAGTGATGGGACCAGATGCCATGATCTTCGTTTTCTGAATGTTGAGTTTTAAGCCAACTTGTTCACTGTCTTCTTTCACTTTCATCAAGAGGCTTTTTAGTTCTTCTTCACTTTCTGCCATAAGGGTGGTGTCATCTGCATATTTGAGGTTATTGATATTTCTACTGGCAACCTTGATTCCTAGTTGTGCTTCCTCCAGCCTAGTGTTTCTCATGATCTACTCTGCATATAAGTTAAATAAGCAGGGTGACAATATACAGCCTTGACGTCCTCCTTTTCCTATGTGGAACCAGTCTGTTGTTCCATGTCCAGTTCTAACTGTTGCTTCCTGACCTGCATATAGGTTTCTCAAGAGGCACGTCAGGTGGTCTGGTATTCCCATGTCTTTCAGACTTTTCCACAGTTTATTGTGATCCACATAATCAAAGGTTTTAGCATAGTCAATAAAGCAGAAATAGATGTTTTTCTGGAACTCTCTTGCTTTTTCAATGATCCAGCAGATGTTGAAAATTTGATCTCTGGTTCCTCTGCCTTTTCTAAAACCAGCTTGAACATCTGGCAGTTCATGGTTCACATATTGCTAAAGCCTGGCTTGGAGAATTTTAAGCCTCACTTTACTAGCATGTGAGATGAGTGCAATTGTGTGGTAGTCTGTCGATTCTTTGGCATTGCCTTTCTTTGGGATTGGAATGAAACCTGACATTTTCCAGTCCTGTGGCCACTGCTGAGTTTTCCAAATTTGCTAACATATTGAGTGCAGCACTTTCACAGCATCATCTTTTAGGATTTCAAATAGCTCAACTGGAATTTCACCACCTCTGCTAACTTTATTTGTAGTGTTACTTCCTAAGGCCCACTTGACTTCACATTCCAGGATGTCTGGCTCTAGGTGAATGATCACACCATCGTTGATCATCTGGGTTGTGAAGATCTTTTTTGTACAGTTCTTCTGTGTATTCTTGCCACCTTTTCTTAATATCTTCTGCTTCTGTTAGGTCCATACCATTTCTGTCCTTTATTGAGCCCATCTTTGCATGAAATGTTCCCTTGGTATCTCTAATATTCTTGAAGAGATCTCTTGTCTTTCCCATTCTATTGTTTTCCTCTATTTCTTTTCATTGATCACTGGGGAAGGCTTTCTTATCTCTCCTTGCTATTCTTTGAAACTCTGCATTCAAATGGGTATCTTTCCTTTCCTCTGTTGCTTTTGGCTTCCCTTCTTTTCACAGCTATTTGTAAGCCTTCCTCAGACAGCCATTTTGCTTTTTTGCATTTCTTTTTCTTGGGGATGGTCTTGATTCCTGTCTCCTGTACAATGTCACGAACCTCCATCCATAGTTCATCAGGCACTGTGTCTGTCAGATCTAGTCCCTTAAATCTATTTCTCACTTCTACTGTATAGTCATAAGGGATTTGATTTAGGTCATACCTGAATGGTCTAGTGGTTTTCTCCACTTTCTTCAATTTCAGTCTGAATTTGTCAATACGGAGTTCATGATCTGAGCCACAGTCAGCTCTCAGTCTTGTTTTTGCTGACTGTATAGGGCTTCTCCATCTTTGGCTGCAAAGAATATAATCAATCTGATTTCGGTGTTGTCCATCTGGTGATGTCCATGTACAGAGTCTTCTCTTGTGTTGTTGGAAGAGGGTGTTTGCTATGACCCGTGCATTCACTTGGCAGAACTCTACTAGGCTTTGCCCAGCTTTATTCCGTATTCCAAGGCCAAATTTGCCTGTTACTCCAGGTGTTTCTTGACTTCCTACTTTTGCATCCAGTCCCCTCTAAGGAAAAGGACATCTTTTTTGGGTGTTGGTTCTAGAAGGTCTTCATAGAACTGTTTGAATTCAGCTTCTTCAGCGTTACTGGGCGGGGCATAGACTTGGTAGATGCCATTTATTGAGTTCTGTTCCATGAGTGCTTCCCAGGTGCTGCAGTGGGAAAGAATCCACCTGCCAATGCAGGAGATGCAAGAGACATGGAAGATCTCTCTGTGTCTGGAAGATCCCCTAGAGGAGGAAATGGCAACACACTCCAGTATTCTTGTCTGGTAAGTCCCATGGACAGAGGAGCCTGGCAGGCTACAGCTGGTGGGGTTGCAAAGTCAGATATGACAGAGCACACACACAACATACACAGCAACTGTGCCAAGTTGACTGTTAAGAGTTTTTCATGAATTGTCTCTTTCCGTCCTCCCTATTAGAATACCAGGTAGCTAATACTCCCATTTTACAAATCAGAAAACTGAGAGCTGAGTGTGCAAAATCTCACAATAGTTGCTTATTAAGCAGCATCAGCAATTGAACCAAAGTCTGTCAGACTCTAAGGCTGACATTTGTGACTACTGTGATCACTAACTGTGATAAGTTTCCCATATTCCTGTCCAGTCATTGTCTCTCTTCCTTATTCACATCCTATCCCTCAGCTACATCAAGTGCCTCATCATTTCCTGAAAGTATTTTTTGTGTTGGATTCTTTGCAGTTTATTTATTCTTAATCAGTTCTATAGGGCTTCTGCTCAAAAATCCCATCTTTTAAGAACCTCCAATGGCACCCTACTCCAGTACTCTTGCCTGGAAAATCACATGGATGGAGGAGCCTGGAAGGCTGAAGTCCATGGGGTTGCTGAGGGTCGGACATGACTGAACGCCTTCACTTTCACTTTTCACTTTCATGCATTGGAGAAGGAAATGGAAACCCACTCCAGTGTTCTTGCCTGGAGAATCCCAGGGACGGGGGAGGTTGGTGGGCTGCCATCTATGGGGTCGCACAGAGTCGGACACGACTGAAGCAACTTAGTAGCTTAGTAGTAGTAGTACCTCCATCTCAATGAGATAAGTATCTCCTTATTTTATCATAGCTTAAATTTAGTTTTTATTGTTATATTTCTCTTATTTCTAATACATACTATCTTTTACAGTTTAATTTTTCCTAAACCTTGATAGTAAGCAACTTGAAGGTAGAAAATATGTCTTATATGCTTCCTATATTCAATAGTGCATTTACATATTAAAAATCAATGTTTGATTAATTAAATTCAATTGAGTGACTGATGGAGTAATTGACTACTCTCTCCTTTGTGCTGATTTTGTTCTAAGCATTTGAGTAAAATCAGAGAATTTTTTAGTTAAACAAAGCCTGCCCCTCAGGGGTCAATTTTGTCAGATCAGTGACTTCAGTTACAGTTGAGGTTATTCATAAAAGAGCTCTTATTTATGGGAGAATAAAGTGCATGTCTTGGCCTGACTGCATTTTACTCTTTTTTGTTGGTGGTGGTGGTAGTGGTGGCTACTTCCTCTTTTGATCTTCTTTGATTACTTAGTACATATTAAACACAGTTGGGGTCAAATAGCCACTAAGATTCATGCAAGTTCTAGGCAGAAATTAAACTCCAAGAACCAAATGGCAGGTAAATTCATAAAAATTCTAGGCATAAATTAAGAACCAAGTTGGCATGAAATAATATTTTGTACAATATTCTTTGGTAAAGTCTGTTGGTATTTTCTTACCTTTACATGAGTTCTTTTGTAAAGGGGACTAATGAAAGGTGTAAGTTTATGTCTAAGCAAGAGATCAAGACAGTGATTTCTGAGCAAGAGAAAATAAACTTTTTTGTCAGTAAAATATTTAGGCATAATGGCACCCCACTCCAGTACTCTTGCCTGGAAAATCCCATGGACGGAGGAGCCTGGTAGGCTGCAGTCCGTGGGGTCGCTAAGCGTCGGACACGACTGAGCGACTTCACTTTCACTTTTCACTTTCCTGCATTGGAGAAGGAAATGGCAACCCACTCCAGCGTTCTTGCTTGGAGAATCCCAGGGACGGTGGAGCCTGATGGGCTTCTGTCTATGGGGTCGCACAGAATCGGACACGACTGAAGCAACTTAGCAGCAGCAGCAGATATATTGCATCATGGAAGTTAGAGTTGTTTGAATTTTCATGAATGTTTTATGTCTTTTTTGCTTGATGTCTACTAAATGGGAGAACAAAGATGACTGTTAACATTCTCATCCGGTTCTCTTCCTTCATTGATGGAGAGTCTAGGAGGCCCAGAGCTAAAGTTCGCTGTCTGATTGTTCAGTGGTTGTTCACAGAGTCCTTCCTTGTAGTGTAGGGAAAGTCTTTTCAAGGATGGAACCACTTACTACAACTAGCAACGATGCAGAAGACATGGGGGATTCTTGTTGTCATTATTTATACTGAAGCCAATGCTGAGTTCTCAGTTTTAGATGTTAAATTTTTTTTTGACTCTTTCTTACCCTACTGTATTCTACTAGGACTATTTGGGACAAGGGGTTCTGCTCTAATGTTTGGTCTTTAGAATATTTTCAGAAATGAGTTAATAAAATGATCAGGTAAAGGTAGTTCTGAGCAGATAGTAGGCACTCAGTACTTATTTATTTTTGAAAGTTACTGCTTCATTTCTTAAAACTGTATTTTTTTTCATTTTTGCATTATAAAATTTATTTATTTTAGTTTGCTATTTTTAATTGGAGGATAGTTGTTTTACAATGTTGTGTTGTTTTCTGCTGTACAGCAACATGAATCAACTATAGGTATACATATATCACCTCCTGTTGAGCCTCTTTCACACCCCCACGTCCTATCTCACCTCTCTAGATCACCACAGAGCACCAAGCTGAGTTCCCTGTGCTAAACAGATGCTTCCCACAAGCTATTTTACATATAGTAGTATATATATGGAGAAGGCAATGGCACCCCACTCCAGTACTCCTGCCTGGAAAATCCCATGGATGGAGGAGCCTGGTAGGCTGCAGTCCATGGAGTCGCTGAGGGTCGGACACGACTGAACGCCTTCACTTTCACTTTTCACTTTCATGCATTGGAGAAGGAAATGGCAACCCACTCTAGTGTTCTTGCCTGGAGAATTTCAGGGACGGGGGAGCCTGGTGGGCTGCCATCTATGGGGTCACACAGAGTCGGACACGACTGAAGTGACTTAGCAGCAGTATATATATGTCAATGCTCTCTCAGTTCATCCCTCTCCTTCCTCTCTGTGTCCACAAGTCCATTCTATATGTCTCTATCTCTATTGCTGCCCTGCAAATAGGTTCATCAGCACCATTTTTCTAGATTGCATATATATGTGTTACTACATGATACTTTGTTTTTCTCTTTCTGACTTACTTCACTCTGTATAACAGGCTCTAGATCCATCGACCTCAGTACAACTGATTCAAATTCATTCCTTTTTATGGCTGAGCAATATTCCATTGCATATAAGTACCACAACTTCTTTATCTGTTCATTTGCTGATGGGCATCTATGTTGCTTCCATGTACTAGCTATCACTCTGTATGTTTTATTCAGGCCTGACTCTCTTTGGAGTCAGCCTGTTTATCACCTGGTTTCTGATTTAGGAGCTTGGAAGGGTAAAAGAAGTTCTGAGTAGCATAAGAATGCTAAAATCCAGTCAAATGCAGATGCATAAGTTTGCCAGCTTTGCCTCACAGAATTTGAGTTCTGCCTATCAATGGCATCTGTTGACCTCTGGTTATGTATAGAGCATTCTTCAAGGAATCACAAGTAGGTCTCTGCCAGTCTTTTCTATTTTGAAATTGTAAATAGCTGTTCATACTAAATGCCAGGGAGACAAACACTATTTAAACTAGCTTAGGTTAAAACTAGCTTGGGTTTAGACCAGCTCAAGTGCAAAGGTGGGGCTATAGCGAGGGTGGTATAGCCTTAAACGCACTAACAATATGGGCAAGGGGGAAAACTGGATCTCAGAGACAGGTTGGTGGTAAACTCACATTTGCTTACAGACTCTTTTTCTGTCTTTTGTCTGCTTGTCATGGAGTATTGAGTTTATTCTCTTTTACTGCTGGCCAGTTTTCTTTACAATGTCTGAAAGTTTTCGCACCAGCAGCTCTCACATTCTTCACCGCCCAATTTTACCTCTAGAGAGACTATCCCTTTCTCTTATTTCCAGTTTGAAAAATCTGGAGGGAAGCTCTACTTGGACCAAATGCTTATTCCTGGATAAAGCACTTCTCTGTCATTCCTGCTCAAATTAAAGGATAGGGGACAAGGATCAGAACGCCAGGAAAAGAAAGATGTCCATTAGGTAAGCAATAAAGACTTAATAATATTAGGTATCATTTCTGGAGTGTGGTGTTCCTGATACTGATCTAAATAAGCACTTCCTTACAGCATCTCTTTGATACAGTAGGGTTGGTTTGTAAGCAGATGCTTTCTTCCTTTTACAGATAAAGGGGGAAGCAGATTATACCCCACTCCCTACAGTGGCATGGCTTGTGAATGATGACTCAGCCAGGGTTGGAATCCACATCAGTCTGATTCCCAGGCTTGAGTTTAGGACCACTCATTGGGCTGAGTGTCATGTGGTCATCCAGTGAAACTTTGAGCAGCGTCCACAGAGCACACACTTAATGTTTTTCTTCAGCACAGCGGTATTGGACAGCCAGTCAGTCTGAGCTTCTTGCCATCAGTAGCCACCATGCCAGTGGTTGAGGACCTGAAGACCACCGTGTATCCCGTCTTGAAGTATTAGGAGGCAGCCAGTGTGGGCCCAGAAGCCCCTGCTCGACCTGAACCCTGTCTTCCCTTCCTCTGAATCATGAATAACCTTTAACTGAGATCAGAGTTCTGTAACCTTTGCCATCTGTTGTCAAGTCACACTCTCAGATTCAGTCTTATTTCAGGCAAGCCTCTTCCCATTCTGCCCCTCATTCCACATGGTTTTCTCTTCAACAGACATCAGACATCAAGACACCCTCCTACATGGCAGCATCTAGCTGCTATATGCTTCATTCTACATAAATCCTCCCAGTTCTTGCTCCTTCTCTTATTTGTCATTTGTAAGCAGATTTCCCATCTTTTAAACTATTCTGGGCCTCTTCTATTTTCTCCTTTAGCTGAAATTGAATCTTATTTCAGGTCTTGATGATTTTTTGGCTCTCTCTCTTTTTGTTCCTAGACTCTCAATCAATTGCTCTTTCTCTTCCTTCCCTCTCATAACCATAAGTTCATTCTCTAAGTCTGAGTTTCTGTTTTTTAAATAAGTTCATTTGTATCATTGTTTTAAAGATTCTACAAATAAGCAATATCATATGATATTTGTCTTTCTCTGACTTACTTCACTAGTATGACAATCTTCAGATTGTTGCAAATGGCATTATTTCATTCCTTTTTATGGCAGAGTAATATTCCATTGTATATATATGTACCACATCTTCTTTATCCATTCATCTGTCAGTGGACATTTAGGTATCTTCCATGTCTTGGCTATTGTAAATACTGCTGCAGTGAACACTGAGGTGTATATAATCCATCTGAGGCTCTTTCTCTCTTAGTCATTCTCATCTCTCTCCCTTTCCTACCTGCTAAGAGTGGTCATCTAAACTACTCACCATTCAGTCACCTTGGCTTTCTTGCTGTAGTCTCCCACCATACCTGCTGAGTTGGAACTTCTGGACAAGACATGATTGTTCTCTGCTCTTATCTCCATGAGGTAAATTGGTCCTAGAGAAAATCACAGTAAGTGCAGAGTGTCATGTCTCATCTGGGTCTTCAGCATGTCCCTCACATCCTTATATTTCTCCTAAGTCAGCTCCTTATCTAGTTGTCTTCAGAGATGGCACCAAACTTGAACACTCTCTTTACATCCCTTGTTAGTCTCTGAGTATTCGTAGGGACATGCCCTTACTTTTAGCCCCATTGAATTCAGGCCTGTAGGTGTGGATTGTCTTTATTTCACAGCCTCCCAACCTACTAATGAATCTTTATCCACACTCATCATTGTCTTTCTTTTGTAGTCTTAATGGATGAGGCTTTTTTTCTCAGTATATCCCTCCCTTTTTTCCCTCAAACTCACCTACTTCTGTGTTCTCAGGAACTGGTCTCTAGAAGCCTCTGTCCCCATTCAACCCGGTAGTTGACATGTTGTCATGAAATCCATAGACAAGCTTAATTTTTATTCATACTCAACAATAATGGTATTCCTCTTAACCTTTGACCCTATTCTATTATTCTTTATCTGTCCTCCTCATATAAATTTCTCAGGAGAGCTATCAACATCTGCTATTACCTCATCATCACTTTCTACTTACTTTTCCAGCTCATGTTTTTCTAGGTTCTATTCCAACCAGGCTACTGAAATTTGCCTTTGAAATCTCATCAGTGTCCTCCCAATTTGGTCCTTGTACATCAAAGCCTCCCAGTCATGCTCCTGCTACCTCCACATTCATTTTGCTATCATTGTTGACATATCTACCTTTTAAATATCTATCTTAGGTTTCTTCTTTTGCCTACTCTTCTTCATACACTCTCTTAGATAATGTAATCTCTTCTTTATATATTCGTTATTCTCCAATATACATCACCACTGCTCTTGGAAATAAAATTTTTTTTTGTATCTTTTTAGATATGTTCCTCAGACTGTCCGACAAATATCTCTACTTGTATGAGCACAGGTGCCTCCTACTCTCTGTGTCTAAAATTGACCTTTAAGCTTGTCTCTATAAAGTGGCTTTTCTTCCTTTTTAAAAAAAAAAATTATTTTAGTTGTAGTATTACCCAGTTGTAGCATTACCCAGTTACCTCACGGAGTCCAGGAATTTATTTTTCTTTTATCTTATGCCCTACATTCAACTCTTCACTGTTGTGCTGTGCACAGTTGCTCAGTCATGTCCGACTCTTTGCGACCCCATGGACTATAACCTGCCAGACTCCTCTGTCCATGGCATTTCCCAAGCAAAAATACTGGAGTGGGTTGCCATTTTCTTCAGGGTATCTTCCTGACCCAGGAATTGAACCTGCATCTCTGCTTGGCAGGCAGATTCTTTACCACTGAGCCACCAAGGAAACCCATTGTTATGGGTTAGGGAAATACAAATGATTTTCCTTGAACTGTCCACAAAACACAGTGAAATAGATCAGAATTAGAAATGCATTGCTCTGCAAATGTGGAAATGACCTGCACTTAAATGAAGTATATAATAATAGAAGAATAATCAATAGCATGTGTTGAGCATTAACTGCGTACCAGACACTGGAGTGTGGTCTACTGTGCATGTTTAGTCTTATTCCTTCAGTACTGTGAGACGTTCACACACCTGCCCCTTTTCACAGATGAGGAAGCTTGAGTTTCACAGAGGTTGGTTAACTTCTGCCATCCTAGAAGCTGTGAGGAAATCAGGCTGCAATACAAGTTGAAATTCAAAGCCACAACTTTTAAAGCTGTGTTTTCTTCCCTCTAGATATCTTCTGAGTCTCTCATTCTCTTCTTCTGAGCATGTTCTATAGAACAGCTTTTGCTTCTTGTGTTTGCTTATTTATAACAAAATTGACACGACACACTCATAGGAGAATGCTGGCAGTAATTTAGCTGTGCCTCACTTTTCTCTCTTTGACTACGTTTCTGTCTTTCTAACTGGATGTTTTTGTCATATTGTGACACTCTAAACAATTATCCTCAAAGGTAAGCATTATATCAACTCAGATAATTTAAAAAAAACATTTTTTTATGCTGGTTTTTACTCTAGGATAGTGTCTGTATTCACCTGCCTTTTTGAGTCAATATTTGAGGTGAATGACAGTTGTATTACTCTATTAGAGAAGCCACTTTTTATTCCCTAATTGTTGTGTTGTCCTAAAAAGTGTTAATATCATTCACTCAGTTGTGTCTGACTCATTGTAACCCCATGGACTGTAGCCCACCAGGCTCCTCTGTCCATGGAATTCTCCAGACAAGAATACTGGAGTGAGTGGTCATTCCCTTCTCCAGGGGATCTTCCTGACCCAGGGATTGAACTTAGGTCTCCTGCATTGCAGGCAGATTCTTTACTATCTGAAAATGGATAAGTAAATGATTAAATAGAAACACCTTCATAAAAGTTCAACACTGCTATCATAAAACTACTATTTTTTAAAAATATATTTGAGACTATCAAAAGGCCAAATTTATCCTTTTTCCTAACAACAGAATTTCAAAGCATGATCAAAGGTGATTGTTATGCAGAAAACTGGGAAATCAGAAGCAGCCGACTTTAGGCACAGACAGAAAAATAATAAGACAAGCTTAGGCTTTAGGTTAAGAAAATGTTTTAAAATACATTCAGATGAAAGGACAACATGTATCTGTTTGTGAAATCCCTTATCTTTCTTTCCATTTTGTAGATATGATGGAAAAAAAATGAGTAAATTAACCCGCAGCAGTTTGAGTACTTCTTACATCCTTCACCTTCTCTGAAGGGTATATTTTATTAGAAATGGAATGATTATTCAGTGTTTTGGCTGTGTTAGACTTTGGGGGTGCTCCCCAGATGTATGGTGCTCACTGAGAGCCTATGTTTGGACTGCAGGGAGGGGAGAATCCTGGCCAGAGGGGCTGTGCCGAACTCTTTCACATAGTTCCCATTACTAAGGAAACCACTCGTTTTGTCTGAACATGCTCTGAATAGATGTCTCATTTGAAGTCTAGTGCTCAAACCATGAAGATTGCATTATGGAGCTGAGAAGGAAATGAGGGGAACAAAAAATGCTTGAAAATGCCGCCAAGCATTCACAAAGCCTCATACTGTAATAACATTCCATGAGACAGAAGGTGCATTTATTTTTGCTGTATTCCAAGTTATTTTCGTGTCATAAAAGCAAATTCCTTTGCCTGCTCACGTAATCAAAATAAGCAAAGCAGATGTTCTTCTGACCTATTCTTAATCTCTGCTCTTGTTAGGATCTCACTCAGAAGTGTGACACTCGGCACAGGAAGGACAAAATATGGACTCTCATATTCATCTAGATTTGCTCCGTTGTGCCTTGGAACTAAATGGTGTAGCGCTATCTCTGTGCCAATAAACAAACACATGTTCAGCGTCAGACCTCAAAATTTGCAGCCTCCCATTTGCCACTGCTAAATGCAGAATGGCTACTGCAAACTAGTGCTTGGTGTTCTTTAATGAGCTTCCCATTCAGAGTCTGTGCGACAAAATACTGCTTCTAGAAGTCCTCCTGCTCCCTTCTCTAGCTTCTGGCAACTCATAGCAAAGAGACTAGCTCCAGTTGAAAAATCAGATGGTCTTCTTTCTTCTTTACCCTGGAAAGTAGGGTTTATGAGACTTTGATTGCAGTATAATCTTTATCATCCTACTCTCAATTCTTTGATAAAGGGTATTGATTTTCTTCAATGTATGTCAAGTGCTGTACAGGCATCCTCACCAGAGGTTGCCACCTTTAAACCCATAAAGTCAAGAGCCATCACTATAGGGAAAGAAAGAGTTAGTCTCTCAGTCATGCCCGACTCTTTGAGACCCCATGGACTGTAGCCCACCAGGCTCCTCTGTCCATGAGATTTGTCCAGGCAAGGATATTGCAGTGGGTTACCATTTCCTTCTCCAGGGGATCTTCCCGACCCAGGGATGGAACCCGGATCTCCTGCACTAAGGCAGATTCTTTACTGACTGAGCTACCAGGAAGTCCATTATACAGGGAAGAGAGGCATTATTATCTTCATTTTCAGCTCCTTTAAGGCATTTAGCAAACAAGAGATATATCAATATATCAACTAATCCACAAATGTAGAAATTAACACGTATTTATAGATTCCTTGCCATTTTACTGTTTTGCTCATGCTCATAGCAGGAAGATAACATATCTGCATGACAGTCAGTGGCTGAATGAGGTATTGGACTTGGAGTGTCAAGTTTTAATTTTGCATTGTTGATACAGGCTGGTAAGTCTTCTCCTTGGAATACCAGTGTGACAAAGAGGTGCTCACAAGTCTAAGACCTAGAAATTGGCATGTACAGGTTTATTTGCTTACTAATCATGCAAAAAGCCAACAGCATTGTTATAAGGTCTTTTTTTTTTTTTAAGATCTTTTCTTTTTTCTCAGATCATGCATGTTTACTAAACATGTTTTAGAGTAGATGTCATTTGCAGATTTCCTGCCTGACCAAGTTTAAGAAATACCAATAAACTGAGTTATTTCTAGAATTCAGTTGCATGACAATACCACATAAAAGACCCTAGATTTGAAAGAAAGCTTATTCTTGTGAAAGTACATAAGTACTTATTCTATCAATAATCTCCTCGCTGATTCTGATCATGAGAATTCAGTTCATTTTGAAATGAACAGCCTGAAGCTGCCATTTGTTTCTGATCTGAGGTGACTATAGAGTTTTTACTCAGAGTGTATGTTTAGCACTTTAGCTGTTGTGGCTACTGACAAGAAAAATTCTAATACTCAGACTTATTAGAAGTTTGTTTTCAAGATGAATATACACTAGGTTCCTTATAGTTTATCCCCTCAAGGTTTGGCAGAGATCAGCATGTAGGCATCTTCCTATTTTTGATATTCAGCATGAGGCGTGGTGTATAGTAAGCATCCAGTAGAGGAGACTGAACTGAGTTGTCTGATATGAGAAAAATACAGCAAACTCAGCATTTTAAAATGACTCTTAGCCTAGCCTAAATGAGTGTGAAGTGATGGAAACATTGAATGTTTAACTTGATTTAACATTGAGCTTCATAAAGTCTAATTTTTCCATGGCCCTTTAATCACCCATAGTCCTTTTTGAAATATGTTTTTCTGTGAATATAAGAGTTATAAAATTTCACTGGAAGTATTGAATCAGATCTGTCATACAGCCTTTGCTTTGTTTCAAGCCTACCTATTTATATTTGTATTTCATTCTCTTAATGGGAGAATTCTCAAAACGTCTCCGGGTACTGCAAATCATCAGATATTCATTATAATTCTGTTTCTGCCTGCAACAATATATTTGCAGTCTGTTGTAACAATCATACATTTCAGTTAATACCAAGAATCATTTTATTTGGAGAAGAAAGTCCTTTTAGAAGACTTAAACTTGTTAGTAGACCAAAGAGATTTTAATTTGAACAAAAATAGAGAATTTACAATTATGTACTAGTTATTTTAACAATATCTATGATTTGGTAAAGTCAGAAGCTCATTTTGTAATTTTTTTTAGGGAAGTTATAGTCTTTACTATGCATCTTCAGCCATACATTTTGAATCATGAAGTATTTTATATATAATTTAGGAAGTTGTGTTAAGACCCAAGTCAAAACTTACCTTACCAGGACAGATAACATTGTGAGAGTGATTAAAATATAGTGAATTTAAATACAAGTAAATACCCATTCATACAATGTTGTTTTTTGAGTGAATTTAGAAAAAACTTAATGCCGTATTTAACTAAATGAAACTTGTATTGATTCCATACTCCTTTTAAATTATTTAACTGAATATATTCTTTGTTTAAGGTTGTTTATTAACAAAAGAACTCAGGTTTATTTTAGAAAATTTAGAAAGGATCAAGAAGAATGTAAAACCCTTTGCCATCAAAGAAGGTATATACTTTGGCATACTTTTGGTCATATTTTTGTTCTTATGTATTAGAAAAAATCCATTTTTAAAAATTATATAAAAATAGAATAACTTTTCTATAAAAATTATATAAAAATAAAATAATCTTTTTTATTTTAAGCACATATATTAATATCATACAGAGGACCCATTCCCCGAATACTGCTTCTGCTGCTAAGTTGCTTCAGTCATGTCTTCCCTGAATAGTAGATATCTGTTAAAATTTTTTCATTGTTTTATATTGTAAATAATGCTGTGATAAACATCACAGGGGAGAAGGAAGTGGCAACCACTCTAGTATTGTTGCCTAGAGAATCCCATGGACAGGAGATCCTGGTATGCTGCAATCCATGGGATCACAGGAGTAGGACACAACTGAGCAACTGAGCACAGACACACACACACATCACAGGATAGGATTGCTGTCAGTGGCTTTTCAACTGCAGGTTTTAGTCATTTTAATACTCTTGATATGTATGATAGCTACCTTTTCTGAAACCACACACACAATGTGTGAGTCTCCTTCCGACCACGCCCTTGCTAGTATTCATGAATTTATTGACTCAAGAAATACATTTGAACACCAAGGGATTTGCTGTAGGTGCTGGGAATACAGAGGTGAAAAATAAAGTCACTGATTTTAGAAATTTTATTTGTTGGGGAAATTTAGGAAGTAGATGATAAACAGGCAATGACAAATATGCAAGTATATAACATGTTGATTCCAGAGACTGGTATACATATATATTTTTTTTAAAGTTAAAGCCCAATAACAGCATGGTGAATAACAAAGAAGGACATTTAACGTACATTCTTAAAGGTGATTCCCTCTGAGAAGGTGAAATTTGTTAAATGTTAAAAGGAAGGTCAGGCCCCAGTGTTTCAGGAAGAAGAACAGTGCATGCAAAGGTCCTAAGACACAAATGTTAATGTGTCTTAGGGACGGGAAAAAGCCCAGTGCACCTAAGTGTAATGAAAAAAAAAAAAGGAAGTGTAGAACATGATGCCCAAATGGCACCCTGAAATGAGATCTTTCATGGCCTTACAAACCATGTCAAGGAGTTGGATTTTGATTGTAATGGGCAGCCATTAAATGGTTTTATTAGAGGAGAGATATTACTGGATTTATCATTTTTATGCACTGCTTCAAAAACAACAAAGGTACTACACAGACACTTGAGTGAAATAGGAGTTAAGGGGTGAGACAGACGCTAAGGCTTGACTTCCACGATAGCTGGGTAGTGGGGAGAGATGGTAGGATTCCAGAGATATTTGAAATACACATGAAAAAGACTGCTGACTAGTTGTGTGTAAAGGATATAGGAAAAAACGATTTACACAAGGCTCCTACATTGTGGCGTCACTGTCTTGGTGGACAGGTGGTGATGATATTAAGGGAGATGTATGATTCTGCAGGAAGAACAGAGTGCCCCATCTCCAGAGTTCTGTTTGGCCTCTATAATGGAAATAGAAGCATAATGTTACAAAATGCTTAAAATGCTTTCATATTTGGTTGACTATGTAAGGCAAAAAACAAAACCAAAAAACCTTTGCCCTCATCGAGTCTACTCATTCACTTCCCTGAAGGAAGATTAAAATTTTTCACAGAATGAATTCCAAAAAGGGGTCAGTACAATATTCATCTCTGTCTTTATATAAATAATTATGCAATAAGCAGAAGAAACAATTAGTACAAAGGCTCTAAGGTGTGGATTTCTAGGTGGATATGACAAGGTAGGCTTTCATTTAGAGAGAAGATTTCCCTGATTCCATCTGAGCTCAGGTGTCTCAGCCCATGTCATTTTCCCCAAGTTGAAGAAAGACTATCCACTATTCCATATAATCAGAAGAAAGAAAAATAAGATGTCATGGAAGGAAAATTAAAGCTTTTTATTTGGCCTAGTCTGAAGATTTGTGAGAAGAAAAGAGGGGAGAGAGATGAGCATAAGGTGATTGGAGAGATGTCTTTCAACACGTCCTTCTAGAGATGGAGGAATGCATTAAGCAAATAGAATCATTCTTATATCTCCGATGAAGAACCACGTTTGCTCTCCTGTCACTCTTACGCTGACCCAGAACAATCTGGCCACACCATACAGTCAGCCAAAAGGTTTCGCTTTCCTGAGCCACAGGAGCTGGGTTGAGACACAGTGGACTGGTGGCTCGAGTCCATACAGCAGAGGCTGGGCTGGTACCTGAGCTCCACGCTGGATGGAGGACAAGCCAGTCATTCTGGAGTTTGCCACTAATGCAACCTGGGTTGAAGATGATTGGGCTACACAGAACTGCCAGGCTCTGAGCAAAATGATGGAGATGAAAATCAAAATACCAAGCCAAACTAACCAACCACAATCTCGCAAACATTGTAGTAATCATAGATTGAAGCTCAGAGTATCAGCAGAGTCAATCACTTAAGGGTCTGGTTAAAATGCAGCTCCTGATCCAGTAGGGCTGGAGTGGAGACTGGGGCTGTGCATCTCAAACAAGCTCCCAGGGGACATCAATGCTGCTGGTGCAAAGACCACATTTAGAGGAGCGAGGAGCTAGTACATAAGAAGGATTATCATGAAAGCCAATGGACCCCTCCCTCCAGTGTCATGAGGGCAGATATTTGAAGTGTTCTTTTTTCCCCCTGAGGCAAAATTAAATATTATCTGAAGGCTCTCTCAAACTATCAGACTAGGCCAAGTTTAAACAAGGTAGCATATTTTGTTCATTTGATATTCTTATAGCCAGTAGGTATAAGGCTTGGGAGAACAATTTCATTGGCTATAAATAAAAGCAAAGTATTCATTTGTTTTTTTCGCTGTGTATTCCAGAATAGTGAGGTAGGCTAGGGTTATCTTTTAGCTAGATAATAATCTTCATCACAATTTTGTATGTGTGAACCTGGAGCCCAGAGGAGAGAGCAGAGTTGAAGAGGTAAATTTGGAAGTCATCCACATATCCTTAGATGAAACCTCCTGGGAAAAGAGTGTACAGAGACAAAGACATCCAGAGATCTGACCTGAGGCCCTCTATCATCTAATGTGAACCACAGGTGGAAAAGTTGCTAAGGGTAAAGGGACAACTGGCAAGAAGGAAGCCAGAAGAGCTCAGTGTTAGGGAAACCCAAAGAAGAATGGAGTGGCTAGCTGTGTTAATGCTCGTGTGATTTTGAGGGTTATGAAAACAAAATATTGATCAGGAGATTTGGCCCCTACAAGTAGAGATTTATGATGGTATATTAAGAATTTTTTTAAGAGTTTGAAAGTAAGCTGTTTAAAAATATAACTTCTAGAATATTCTGCTCCTATTAGAATCTAAATTCTAGAAAACACTGCCTTATAGCCGTAGCCTCACTTCCTGACTTGCTGTGGTATTTCATTCCATTCTATTTGGTTTTTTATTTTGGTCCTTCCATTGAATTGTTATCGGTCACTTGTATTTGCCCCAGAAATCCCCCAGATTTCTTTTTTCTTACAGATTCTCTATGACTACATTTTCTCAAGCATTTCAGTATCTGTTTGTTTTTTTTTTTTTGTAGTGAAAAGTACTACAGAGCTACACTGAAATTTGTTATGTGCTTACTGTCTTGGTCAGAACCAGAAATGCAAGAAAAAACAACCATTCAAATGTTTCTGGAAGCAAAAAAACATTGTATTTTTAAGAAAACTTAAGACTCTGTCACCTTTTTCTTTTGTAATCAAGGCTCATTAGCAAGAAAATTAGAATGTTGATTCCCAGTAGTGTCTGTATGGATGAAATCTCCATGAGCCAACTTCCCTTTCCAAAGTGTGCTAAATATTGTTGAGAGAATTCTAGATAATTGGCAGAGGAACAAGCATTTAGACAGAACTGTGTCCAAAAATGAGAGAACTAAAGATATGCTTCATGGGACCATGTATTTTCCATGGGACTGGAACTAACTGGATTTTGCTCTGAACCTTGAGAAATAAAGCTCTTTTAGCTTTGTTAAAATAAACCCTGCTTTGAAAGATTATTGGACATGTGGTGTTTATGAAAAGCAAGTCAGTATTCTATAAATTTTCTTAGACATTTAAAGTAGTAATCAGCTGAGAGAAAGACTGAACTGTTTTATGAGGTATCATGGTAGATGGAGAGATGAAAGGTCAGGCAATGAAAAGACCAGGTTTCTTACTCTCTCTCTGACCTCAATTTACTGTATTAGTTTGGATAGGACATTCAACCTTTTTGGACCCTGTGCTTTATCTCCAAAATGAGAGAATTAAACCTGGTTTTCTCTGAGGTCCCTTTCAGCTCTGTTGTTTATTGAGACAATAGTTCAACAGTCAAAGTCATTAGGTAGAAACTAGGAAGTGTTTTCTGCACAAAAGTTTTTGCTATTTGAGTGGTTGGTTATCAGAGATTGGATATTGTCCAGGGTCCTAAGAACAGGCCAAAGCCAGGCTAGGAAATAATTATGTCCTTACACATAATAATGTATGCCAAATAACAGCATTTTTCTATTTTCCCTGTGCAGAAGCCAAAGGTTAATAATTAAAGAAGGTTGATGCACAGACCATTGGAAATAAGTATTATCTTCATTAGTGGCAAATTTTGCAACATAGTTGGTAACACGATTATTAATAAGCATTTCAGGACGACCTATATTTCAGCAAACAACACGTAACAGAAGATATTAATACCTCTCAAGGGGATGGTGGAACCCCAGAATTTGAGCCTCCTAAAAGTGAACCTCAAATAGTAGTGGAAATGATGCCATGAGGAATAATCTTGCAGTGGCAAGTGGATAGACTTGATAAATAGGGTTTCTCATTTCTGTTTGCCATGCTTCTAAGACGAAAATGGCAATGAAGTGATAGTATGGCTGAGAACATAGTCTTTGATCAGAACAAATATATAGGCTTGAATGAAAACAAACTTACTTCAAAAACACAATTTAAAAAAATTCAAACTTAGAAATTATAAGAATATTACAGTGAATTCCCACTCACAACAATTAATAGCATCTTTGTGTGTTTGCTTGATCTTTCTCTCTATATATACATATATATGTATATAGACAACACACATATTGTCATTTTTATTGCTATCATTATTGCTGACCTACATAAAAACTAATTGTAGATATGATGACCCTTTAGTGTTAAATTCTAAGAAATTTTATCTTATATAATCCTACAACAGCTGTCCAATTCAGGATTTTTGACAACAGAACAATACTATTATCAAATGTATAGTTTGTATTCAATTTTCATCAGTTGTTCTAATAGTGTCCTTGATAGCCATTTGCTTGTCTTAATTAAGAATCCAGTTGAGCATCACATGTTGCCTTTAGTTGTTATGTTGCATTGAACTGGTTTTCATGACACTGACATTTTTTGAATTTTGTATGATGTCCCTTAATTTTGGTTTTTCTAATTTTCTTCATGATTGGATTGAGGTTTTGCATTTGAAAGTAATACAACCTTAGCACATCATAGCAGGAGGTAAACAATATCAGTCTGCTTCAGTTTTAATGATGTCAAGGATGATCCCTTAGCAAAGGCAGTGTCTGTTAGGTTTATCCACTGTAGTACTAACTTTTTTTGATATTAGGTAATATGTTTTCATTGTCAAATAATGTATTCATTGTCAACTCATGCAGTAGGTTTAGCATTCAGTGATGATTGTCGCCTGAAAGTGAAAAGTGAAAGTGAAAGTCATTCATTCGTGTCCGACTCTTTGCGACTTCATGGACTACATAGGCCATGGAATTCTCCAGGCCAGAATACTAGGATACTGGAGTGGGTAGCTCTTCCCTTCTCCAGGGAATCTTCCCTACCCCGGGATCGAACCCAGGTCTTCGGCATTGCAGGCAGATTCTTTACCAGCTGAGCTACCAGGGAAGCCCAGTAGTAGCTCTGGTTGAATATGGGGGGTCCATAATATATTCATTAGTTGGCATCCTCATATAATGAATAGCTTTATTTTCTTTCTTTTTGTTTAGTACAAGTAGGGACTAATGGCTTCACCTTCCTCTGAGTGAGTCATAACCATCGTTATTCATCGAGATTATTCCATTGTCCCAGACATGGCAGTGGGCAATATTTCCTTTTAAAATTCTTTCATTCATTTGTAATGACCCCATCATTTCTTATGGACACTTGACATCAGCAAAGTCTTGGGAAGTCTTCTATAAACTTAAAAAAAGAAATGAAATTTATATAACATAAAATTAACCATTTTCAAGTGTAAGTGGCATTTAGTGCCTTCATGGTGTTGTACAGCTACCACCTCCATCAAATTCCAAAACATTTTCTGTACTCCAAAAGAAAACCCTATACCCATTAAGTAATCACTCCTTGTTCTCCCTTTACTCTAGCTCTCTGCAACCACCTGTCTACTTTCTATTTCTATGAATTTACCTTTCTGGAAATAGTCTGAATATTTCATATAAAGGGAATTATACAATATGTGACCTTTTCATGTTGGTTTCTCTCACTTAATATATTTTTCCTAGGCTCATTCTCATTGTAGGATGTATCAGCACTTCTTATGGTTATTCAACCATAAAATGTTATTCAACATTCCATTGTATGCATATCTACATTTTGCTTATTCATCCACTAATGGGCGTTTGGATTTTTTCTACCTTTTGGCTATTGTGAATAGTGCTGCTGTGAACATTCACATACAAGTATTTGTTTGAATACCTACTTTCAGTTTTGGAGGGTGTACACCTAGGAGCAGAATTGCAGGGTTACATGTCATTCACTATTTAACTTTTTAAGGAACCACCAAACTGTTTTTCACAGCTGCCATACTAGTTTGCATTTCCACTAACTGGGGGTTACAGTTTCTCTACATCTTTGCCAATGCTTATTTCCAGTTTTTAAATTCTCACCCTGCTAGTGGATGTGAAGTAATATCTGACAGTTTTGATTTGTATTTCTTTAAGCCCAATTATTTTAAGTATCTATGCTTTTTGACCAATTGTATATCTTCTCTGAAGAAATGTCTATTGATGTTCTTTGCCGATTTTTGAAATGAGTTGTTTGGTTTTTTGTTGTTAATTTGTAAGTGTTGTTTATATGGAAACTAAGAAGTACAAATGTTTTTAAACTCATGATTTTTTCTGATATGAAATTGAGAGAATTGAATTAAGAGTAGTTTAAGAAAAAGGTCAAATAGATAATCCTTTTTAATTACTTAACTGAAATTCAAATATATGTCTATTTATACAACTATGAAATGTAGGTTTATTCTATCTGGGGATTAGTTAAAATATTATATGATATGCCTGCTGTCCATGGCTCTTTCAGTGTAGCTATGATGGTGCAGCAGAGAATTTTGGGTTCCCCAGTGAATCAGGAGTCCAACTCATCAGGGAAAATCACTTTACATTCAGTATTTACCCAATGAGGCTCAATGTGGCAGACTTGTAAAGTCTAGTTTGCAAAAACAACTTACTCTGGCCAAGTTTTGATGACCCAATTTTCTTATCTTCTTGGTAAAAATTTTCCAATCACCAGTTCCTTTCTTATCAGATAATGTTTTTTATTTAACAACAACAGAACAGCAGATTTTTCTAGCTAGCATCTCCATGCATGATTACTTCCCTAAACTAGTATCCATCAACTGAATACCAATCACTATTTGTCATGACAGTTATCAGCAGTGCAGCCTTGGGACATACTGCTTTAAACTTCGGTGGAACATTTTGCAGCATGTCAATTGCTGTCATTTTCAGATGCCAAGGCTGCCTTTTGAGGTGGAGCCTGCAACCCTTTACAGTTTTGTGGTGCTTATGATTTTTTTCCAATAGAATTCCTAACTTTCTTTATTCAAAGTTCCTCTGGACTTTACCCATTGGCAGGTGTTTTTCTCACTCTAGTTTTACATCTAGCTTTACATTTCTGACAGAAAATGTGACTCACTGTTGCTAGGAACTGTTTACCTTTAAACCTATAAATCTGTGTTGTGAAGTTCCAGATAATATTTATTATCTCATTTCTGTTATCTAGGAAACTGTCTTTGGAGAAGGGTAGGGATGGCAGAGATTCTGGTTGTGAAAGTTCCAGTATGACTGTATTAGAGACGGAAGCGTCACTTGTTTCATGATATATTTGCAAATAAAAAATAACGTTTGGGGGGACAGTGTCCTGTCTTTGGCCCTGGAAACTGGCTTGATTATCCATTCTGGACAGATCTGAAGAGAGTCCGGTGATTGTTTCTTTGAAATTTGTGTGGTCTTTCCACCTTAGCAATCTCTGCAGGAAGGAAACCAGTTCTAGGTGGCCCCATCTCCATTAGGCATCTGGGCCCTACATGGCGATTGGTTGGGGATTAGTGAGAAGTACAACAAAAGTCCCAGGAGAATCACTGTTTTGTATATATATACATTTAGAATCTACGTGCTACTTAACATTGGGGAATATAATCATCAGTGTTCATTACAATTATTAATCTGCAAATAGCAATTAAAACACTTTAAAAAATCTTTTCTACCTAAAAACACAGAATATTCTAGTTTTAAGAGACCTTAGATGTTCTTTAATTATAATTTTCTAATTTTTTTGGATGAAAAGACTCAAGGCCAGTGTTATGGACTAGTTTATTATTATTCCTCATTATAACAAATGTTTGTCCTCAAAGGAAATCTAGCAGTCATCTAGGAAATAAAGAGCATGTCCACAATGACTCACCCCTCTGCAGACATTGCTAATAGATCCAAGCGCTCCTTCCCACAGAGCACAAAGCCTCTTGCTTACATGCCCAGCTATCATTACCAGTGAAAAGGTGTTGCTACAAGCTGAGGAATCTTTTTTCCTTCCCAAATCCAGTCCATTTCCTTCAGGTTAAAGAAGAGGCGATTAAAGAAAAATCATAGTGAGTTTCTTTGCTTAGATTGCAAAAATAAAACATTTGCTGAGCAGCCCCCTCTCGCTTCCTGGGATAGCATCCACTCTACTTTGCCAGAGCGTATCCACGCACCCAGCCTCTGTCATGGCTGTGTACCAGACTGAAAGCTGAGTAAAAAGCAGCTCTCTCAAGGAATTCCTCTTTTATTGTTATTGGCAGAGGTAGCTGGCTTCACTGCCTGATTAGCCCATTAATCCAGTGAACAAAAGAACAGAAGAGATTTGAGTTAGACTTTTGAGATGTCTTTTCTAAAATTAGAATGACCTCATGGTTTGTTCTGGGAAGTTTAAAATTTAGAGAATAATAATTAGGTATCTTTCGACATTGCTATTGTCTATATTAAATTTTAGTTGGAAAATAAAGGCATCTTTTTAATTGCTTTTGATAGCACTAAGAGGTTTTTCTTTCAATTGCCTAAAGTTGATATATATGCTGTTAAAAATTAAAAACAATATTAACTTGGAGAGATCATAATTTATTTTTTGATGTTTTTTCTTAATTTATTTGTTCTGTTTAAGAAAGTTTGCTCAATTTTAGAGCGTATACATAGTGCATTCTGTCACTTTGCCCCCTAGAATTGGAAAGTAGTACTTTTTTACAAAATATGCATAAAATGACACATTTAAACGGCATATTGATTTCATGAAAATATGAAAATCTATCATTTTTTTTCTTGGTGCTTTTTGCATATTAATTTATACCAGCTTGGAAATGTGAGAAATTATTTCATACCAAATACATTTTTCTCTGCCAAAGTTTAGTGTGAAATGTTCCTTTTCCACAATGAAAAATGCTCCCCATCAGTCACAAACATTTCTTCAAAATTATTAGTGATACATGAAACAAATTAGGTCATCTGTCTTCTCACATACTGTCTCTTATTCTGTATTCTCTATGGTCTCTTTATGTATGTGTGTTGTGTATGTAGGTAGGTAAATTTGTGTATGTACACTGATATACATGTACACACACTTTCATACACTGTATGTTTCACTATCATTAATTGACTGGCTTAGTGTTTATATAATATTTATTTTTTGTATATTTATTTCTTTATTCTTCAAATGCCCTGGTGTCACACTGCTTTAATTCAGGGTTAATTGAGCACTCAGTCTTCTTTGAAACATTTTTACGTCTTCACACTGCTCCCCACCCGATCCTCAGTCTCTGGCTGAAATTCCCTTAGAAGCTGCATCTTTCTGGTTCCTTGCCTAGTCTCTTGCTTTCCCTTCTTTATCTCCTTTGTCAGCTTGTTTTCTGCCTGTCATCATGGAAAGAGCATATGCTCTGCTGTTAGACAAAACTAGGTTCCAGTCTCACTTATACCCTTAGTATGTGACTTTAAACAAGTGATTTTTTATTTCTTTGATCCTCTCTTTCCTCATCTGTAAATTATTATAGTGCTTTCCTGTATGAGTGAGGCTCCTGATAAGAAAGAAAAGACCTCTTCAGTTTAGGAGAAATTAAGAAGGATTTATTTATAGGACTAATTGTGAAAGAATGTGGGATATTGAGGAGTAACTGGGGAGGATGTTCAGGAATCCATTGAAAGTGCTGTCACTCACCTTCACGTCTGCATCTTCCTTCTCTATCCAAAGGGCAAAGGGGAGGGATGAGTTAACTGGATTCTAGAATGAAAAGCTGAATCATGTAGAACATGCTGTCTTAATAGAAGTGGGGACTTGCTATCAGGGAGGGACACAGCCGATCTGAGGCAGTCCTACTGGGAGAGAACCACGTGAATAAATGCCAGCTTCTCTCTCCTCCCTCTCTCTAGCCTTCATCTGGGCTCCTCACTGACTATACTTAACCTTCAGTTAAGAATTGAGCTCATCTGTGTAATACATACAGTTCAGCTCCCATGTCTGAGATCATGGTGGATGCAAGAGTGTAAGCCAACTACAGAGTTAGAGGGAACCACCCTCAATATTCCCCGCACTTCTGTCTCCAACTGCATTTGGTGAGGAGGCTACCTTCAGGTTCGATAGTCTGCTAGAAGGACTCACATAACTTACTGAAAGCTCTTAGACTTTCAGTTATGGTTTGTCATACGGAAAGGATACAAATTAAAATTGACCAGTGGAAAAAGCACATGGTGCACTGAAAAAGTACAAATGCAAAGCTTCTATTATCTTATCCTTGTGGAGTCATATTATGATGCATTATTTCCCTGGCATCCATGTGTGACAGTATGGCTGTAGTATTGCCTAACATGGAAGCTCACCTGAGCCTTGGCATTCTATATTTTATTGTGTCTATTACATAAAGAAGATTGATTGATTGCCCATGTGGTTTATCTTAGTCTCCCAGTTAACTGACGCTCTGTGATGCAAAGCCCATACCCTAAATTACATTGTTGTTTTTCTCTGCCATGATGAACCCCTTCCCTAAGTTTTACAGTTAAAATATCCAGCATTATCTAAGGCTCACAGGCCATTGAAAGCAGTCTTAACTTTTCCAGGGTATAGAGATTACTTGCCCGATGTTCAAGGTGAAGGCCAGTGTTAGATTTTTACTACACAGTTGAAAGAATGGAGAGTGGATATAGAGGGGCAAAAGTTAGCAGTCAGGAACATTGCCTTTAAGAAGTACTTCAAAGATTAAATGAAATATCCAATTTAAATCACTTCCTGCAGTGCCTAGAATATTTTGTTGGTGTTATGCAATTGCTTGGTCATGTCCAATTCTTTGCAACCCCATAGACTGCAGCACGCCAGGCTTCCCTATCCTTCACCGTCTCCTGGAGTCCACTCAAACTCATGAACATTGAGTCAGTGATGCCATTCAACCATCTCATCTTCTGTTGTTCCCTTCTCCTCCTGCCTTCAATCTTTCCCTTTTCCAATGAGTTGGCTGTTGGCATCAGGTGGCCAAAGGTTAGAACTTCAGTTTCAGCATCAGTCCTTGCAATGAAGATTCAGGGCTGATTTCTTTTAAGATTGACTGGTTTGATCTTCTTGCTGTCCAAATGACTCTCAATGTCTTCACCAGCACCAAAGTTAGAAAGCATCAAATCTTCAGTGTTCTACCTTTGTTACTGTCCAGCTCTCATATCTGTACATGACTACTGGAAAAACCATAGCTTTTGACTATACAGATCTTTATAGGCAAAGTAGTGTCTCTGCTTTTTAATACATTATCTAGGTTGGTCATAGCTTTCCTTCCAAGGAGCAAGCGTCTTTTAATTTCATGGCTGCAGTCACTGTCCACAGTGATTTTGGAATACAAGAAAATAAAGTCTATCACTGTTTCCATTGTTTCCGCATCTATTTTCTTGAAGTGATGGGACTAGATGCCATGGTCTTACTTTTTTGAATGTTGAGTTTTAAGCCAAGTTTTTCACTCTCTACATCACCTTCATCAAGAGGCTCATTTCCTTCTGCCATAAGGGTGGTGTCATCTGCATATTTGAGGTTATTGATATTTCTTTTGGCAATCTTGACTCCAGCTTGTGCTTCATCCAGCCCTGCATTTCACATGATGTACTCTGCATATGAGTTTGGGTAAACTCCGGGAGTTGGTGATGGACAGGGAGGCCTGGCGTGCTGCGATTCATGGGGTCGCAAAGAGTCAGACACGACTGAGTGACTGAACTGAACTGAACTCTGCATATCAGTTAAATAAACAGCTTTGTGATACTCCTTTGCCAATTTTGATCCAGTCCATTGTTCCACGTCCCGTTCTAACTGTTGCTTCTTGACTTACATACAGGTTTCTCAGGAGGCAGGTAAGGTGGTCTGGTACTTTAGGATTGACTGTAATCCCATCTCTTTGGGAATTTCCCACAGTTTGTTGTGATCCACACAGTCAAAATCTTTAGCATAGTCAATGGAGCAGAAGTATATGTTTTTTCTGGAACTCACTAACTTTTTCTATGATCCAACAGATGTTGGCTATTTGATCTCTGGTTTCTCTGCCTTTTCTAAACCCAACTTGAACATCTGGAAGTTCTCAGTTCACATATTGTTAAGCCTAGCTTGAAGGATTTTGAGTATTACTTTGCTAGCATGTGAAATGAGTGCAATTGTGCAGTGGTTTGAACATTCTTTGGCATTGCCCTTTTTTGTGATTGGAATGAAAACTGACCTTTTCCAGTCCTGTGTTCACTGCTGAGTTTTCCAAATTTGCTGGCACATTTCCAAATTTAGTGCAGCACTCTAACATCATCATCTTTGAGGATTTGAAATAGCTAAGCTAGAATTCTGTCACCTCCACTAGCTTTCTTTGCAGTGATGCTTCCTAAGGCCCACTTGACTTTATCTCCAGGTTATCTGTCTCTAGATTAGTGATCACACCATTGTGGTTGTTTGGGTCATTAAGATCTTATATGTATGGCTCTTCTGTGTATTCTTGACACCTCTTCATAATATCTTCTGCTTTTGTTAGGCCCATACCATTTCTGGCATTTATTGTGCCCATATCTGCATGAAGTGTTCGTTGTTATCTCTAATTTTCTTGAAAAAACTCTCTAGTCTTTCTCATTCTATTGCTTTCCATTTCTTTTTATTGTTAACTTAAAGACTTGCTCATATATTCTTGCTATTCTCTGGAACTCTGCATTCAGATGGCCTGCCACAGAGTCAGGGGCACTGACTATGACAGTCCTGGGAGGCCTGGTGTGCTGGCATAAGTCTTTTTGAAGGAGGTCAACATTACCGCTATTACTCCTACCATAGTTTGGCTTCAGGCTAAACTTGAACAAGCCTGCTATCCTCATCCATCAGAAGGCAGATAGAATGAAACCCACAGTCACGGAAACTAACCAAACTGATCACATGGACCACAATCTTGCATAAGTCAGTGAAACTATGAGCCATGCTGTGTGGGACCACCTGAGATGGATGGGTCATTGTGAAAAGTTCTGACAAAACATTGTCCACTGGAGAAGGGAATGGCAAGGCACTTCAGGATTCTTGCCTTTAGAAAATAATAGCAAATGAAGCAACTGACAGAGAACTAGTCTCAAAAATATACAAGCAACTCCTGTAGCTCAATTCAGAAAAATAAACGACCCAATCAAAAAATGGGCCAAAGAACTAAACAGACATTTCTCCAAAGAAGACATACAGATGGCTAACAAACACAGGAAAAGATGCTCAACATCACCCATTATCAGAGAAATGCAAATCAAAACCACAATGAGGTACCATTTCACACCAGTCAGAATGGCTGCGATCCAAAAGTCTACAAGCAATAAATGCTGGAGAGGGTGTGGAGAAAAGGGAACTCTCTTACCCTGTTGGTGGGAATGCAAACTAGTACAGCCACTCTGGAGAACAGTGTGGAGACTCCTTTAAAAACTGGATATAGAACTGCCTATGACCCAGCAATCCCACTACTGGGCATACACACCGAGGAAACCAGAATTGAAAGAGACAATGTGTACCCCAATATTCATCGCAGCACTGTTTATAATAGCCAGGACATGGAAGCAACCTAGATGTCTATCAGCAGATGAATGGATAAGAAAGCTGTGGTACATATACACAATGGAGTATTACTCAGCCAATAAAAAGAATACATTTGAATCAGTTCTAATGAGGTGGATGAAACTGGAGCCTATTATACAGAGTGAAGTAAGCCAGAAAGAAAAACACCAATACAGTATACTAACACATATATATGGAATTTAGAGAGATGGTAACGATAACCCTGTATGCGAGACTACAAAAGAGACACAGTCTTTTGGAGTCTGTGGGAGAGGGAGAGGGTGGGATGATTTGGGAGAATGGCATTGAAACATGTATAATATCATATATGAAATGAATCGCCAGTCCAGGTTTGATGCAGGATACAGGATGCTTGGGGCTGGTGCACTGGGATGACCCAGAGGGATGGTATGGGGAGAGAGGTGGGAGGGGGGTTCAGGATGGGGAACATGTGTATACCTGTGGCAGATTCATGTTGATGTATGGCAAAACCAATACAATATTGTAAAGTAATTAGCCTCCAATTAAAAAAAAAAAAGAACTCCATGAAAAGTATGAAAAGGCAAAAAGATATGACATTGAAAGATGAACCCCCCAGGTCAGTAGATGTTCAATAAGCTACTGGAGAAGAGTGCAGAAACAATTCCAGAAGGAATAAAGAGGCTGAGTTGAAGTGGAAACAATGCCCAGTTGTGGATGTGTCTGGTGGTAAAAGTAAAGTTCGATGCTGTAAAAAAACAATAATGCATAGGAGCCTGGAATCCTAGGTCCATGAATCAAGGTAAATTGGAAGTGAACAAATACTTGAGATGTTTGATCAAACATAGGAGATGTCAAGAGTGAGCATCCACATTTTAGGAATCATGAACTAAAAGCATCACTATGAACAAGGCTAGTGGAGGTGATGGAATTCCAGTTGATGTGTTTCAAATCCTAAAAGATGATGCTGTAAAAGTGCTATACTCAGTATGCCAGCAAATTTGGAAAACTCAGCAGTGAGTAGCCACACGACTGGAAAAGGTCAGTTTTCATTCGAATCCCAAAGAAACGCAATGCCAAAGAATGCTCAAGCTACTGCACAATTGCACTCATTCTCCAAGCAAGGCTTCAACAGTATGTGAACCATGAAATTCCAGGTGTTCTAGCTGGATTTAGAAAAGGCAGAGGAACCAGAGATCAAATTGCCAACATCCGTTGGATCATTGAAAAAGCGAGAGAGTTCCAGAAAAACATCTACTTTTGCTTTATTGACTATGCCAAAGCCTTTAACTGTGTGGATCAAAATGAACTGTGGAAAATTCTGAAAGAAATGGGAATACCAGACCACCTGACCTGCCTCTTGAGAAATCTGTATGCAGGTCAAGAAGCAACAGTTAGAAGTGGACATGGAACAACAGACTGGTTCCAAATAGGGAAAGGAGTATGTTAAGGCTGTATATTGTCACCCTGCTTTTTTAACATCTATGCAGAACACATCATGAGAAATGCTGGGCTGGATGAAGCACAAGCTGGAATCAATATTGCCAGGAGAAATACCAATAACCTCAGATATGCAAATGACACTACCCTTATGACAGAAAGTGAAGAAGAACTAAAGAGCGTCTTGATGAAAGTGAAAGAGAAGAGTGAAAAAGTTGGCTTAAAACTCAACATTCAGAAAACTAAGATCATGGCATCCGATCCCATCACTTCATGGCAAATAGATGGGGAAGCAATGGAAACAGTGACAGACTTTATCTTTGGGCTCCAAAATTACTGCAGATAGTGACTGCACTCATGAAATTAAAAGGTGGTTGCTCCTTGGAAGAAAAGTTGTGACCAACCTAGACAGCATATTAAAAAGCAGAGACATTGCTTTGCCAAAAAAGGTCCATCTAGTCATGGCTATGGTTTTTCCAGTGGTCATGTATGGATGTGAGAGTTGGACTGCAAAGAAAGCTGAGCACTGAAGAATTGATGCTTTTGAACTGTGGTATTGGAGATGACTCTTGAGAGTCCCTTGGACTGCAAGGAGATCCAAACAGTCCTTTCTATTCTCTAAAGGAAATCCATCCTGAATATACATTGGAAGGACTAATATTGAAGCTGAAACTCCAATACTTTGGCCACCTGATGCAAACTGACTCATTTGAAAAGACCCTGATTCTGGGAAAGATTGAAGGCGGGAAGAGAAGGGGATGAAAGAGGATGAGATTGTTGGATGGCATCAGCGACTCAATGTTCATGAATTTGAGTAAACTCTGGGAGTTGGTGATGAACAGGGAGGCCTGGCATGCTGCAGTCCATGTGGTCTCAAAGAGTTGGACACGAATGAACAACTGAACTGAACTGAACTAAAATGGACAGGAATGTGTGAATTTAATTCAGGTGACCATTACATCTACTACTGTGGGCAAGAATCCCCTAGAAGAAATGGAGTAGTCCTCATAGTCAGCTAAAGAGTCCGAAATGTAGAACCTGGGTGCAATCTCAAAGAATGACAGAATGATCTTCGTTCATTTCCAAGGCAAACCGTTCAATGTCACCGTAATCCATGACTATGTCCCAACCACTAATGCTGAAGAAGCTAAAGTTGACTGGTTCTGTGAAGACCTACAAGACCTTCTAGAACTAACATTAAAACAAAATTACCTTTTCATCATAGGGAACTGGAATGCAAAAGTAGGAAGTCAAAAAATACCTGGAATAACAGGCAAGTTTGGCCTTGGAGTACCAAGCAAAGCAAAGCAAAGGCTAGTAGAGTTTTGCCAAGAGAACACACTGGTCATAGCAAACAGCCTCTTCCAACAACACAAGAGACAATTCTACACAAGGACATCACCAGATGGTCAATAATGAAATCAGATTGGTTATATTTTTTGTAGCTGAAGATGGAGATGATCTATATAGTCAGCAAAAACAAGACTGGGAGATGACTGTAGCTCAGATCATGAACTCCTTATTGTGAAATTCAGACTTAAATTGAAGAATGTAAGGAAAAGCACTTGACCATTTATGTAGGACCTAAATCAAATCCCTTATGATTATACAGTTTAAGTGAGAAATTGATTAAAGGGATTAGATCTGATAGAGTGCCCGAAGAACTATGGATGGAGGTACTTAGGTTGTCTTCCTAAGCAGTTTCTTTGATTCTTTTCTCCTTTTACTTCAAAAATAACATATTCCTATGACTTCTCATTTATTTATTAATGATATTTTTGATTCTCATTCATTTGTTTAGTCTTTTTTCATCATTGTTTTCATTAAGAATTTACCAGGTGCTTACTTTATTCTGGTACTAATGTGGTTCCTACCCACACAGAAGTTATGGCATGGGAAACAAAGAAAAATACCCAAACACACAAGACACACAGAGACACAGATACACATACCTACACCTTCTCCAGGAGATCTTCCTGACCCAGAGGTCAAACACGGGTCTCCTGCATTACACGCAGATTCTTTACTGTCTGAGCTACCAGGGATGCCCTTAATACACACACTGGTAAAAAATAGAATAGCTCTAAATTGCAAAAAGTACTCGAAAGAAAAGAAAAGGTGTCGAGTCAGAGAATAACAGTGCAACCTCATTGAATCAGAAAGGAGAAAATCTTAAAGCTGAGATGCTAAGGCTGAAGAGGAGCCAATCCTAATATGATTTGCTTGTGGTCAAAGAACATTCCATATAGAAGGAATAGTGTTTCCTGAGGCAGGAAACAGCTTGATATGAAGAGTAAATGAAAAAAAAAAATATATATGTGTGTGTGTGTGTGTGTGCGTGTGGCTAGAATATATAGTGAAGTAAGAGCAATGAAGAAGAACATAGATTTTAGGCAAAGTATTAAAAGGTCTTTATGCAAATAAATAAAATCATTCTGTTAGCACTTTATTATGTTGGATGCACTGTTAAGAGTGGGTAGGTCTTGGAAACTAGGTAGTAACAGGGCAAACTGGAACCCAGAATAATTCTTAGAAGTCTATTTGGCAGCAAACGAGATGAGAGCGGCTTAAATATTGAGGTGGCAGTGAATATGGTGGGTCCCAAGCCTGTGGACTTGAGATATATTGGGAGTAGGTTTCATAGGATTTGCAGATGAGGATAGTGGGAGTCGGGGTAGGAATGGATCATGATTCCCAGCCACCCATACTCACCCCATCTCTTTGAGAAGTTGACCAGTTCCTGAGCTAGAAGGGATTCTCCATGGATTCAGAGCTTCATCATTTCTAGTGTCTGTTGACAAACCTACTTGGAGTTCCAGCTATCCAAGGCCAACAGTCATCATCACTTGGATAATGAATTTCAACCTCAGGCAGTTAGTCAAGGCCCACTGTGATTTGATCCTGGCCTTTCATGCTTTATTGATCAATTCTTCACTAGTATATATGCTTCACTAGGTAGTCTGATTAGTTGTGCTCTGAATGGCTTGCCTACTTCTCTCCAGTCTGTGAACCTGGCTTAGCTCAGACTATCTGCCATGTTTACCATTGAAATCTTATTTGCTTTTTCATATCCTGTATAAACTGCCCATATACCCAACCATCCCCGTGTAATTAAAGAACTAGACTAAACATGTTTATATAAACAGTCACAGGCATGTACTTTAGAAATGCAGCCAGATACATGAAAACAAACACCATTCTATTTTAAGTTTTTAATCTTGTATTAGGCATATAGACATTTAAATATTTTTATAAAAGGATATTGGATCCTGACTAGTCTAAATCCTGGAAACTTGATGCTGTAGGTTTCTTAAAAATTTATGAGAGTGAAATGCATCTAAGTGAAATACCTCAACTTTTAAAGTGAAAGTGAAAGTCACTCAATCATGGCCGACTCTTTGTGACCCTTTGGACTATACAGTCAATGGAATTCTCTGGGCCAGAATACTGGAGTGGGTAGCCTTTCCCTCCTCCAGGGGATCTTTCCAACCCAGGGATTGAACCCAGGTCTCCCATATTGCAGGCGGATTCTTTACCAACTGAGCTATGAGGGAAGCCAACTTTTAAGGCAGCATCTAAATCAGAACAAGAAAGCAGCCACTGAAAATATACTCAGTACTCATTTACCCAAGCATCTTAATTTAAAACAGTGATACATGTTGATGTATAGTAATAATAAAAATTTATTGAGTTGTTAATGTGTCACAAACATTGTCCTAGCACTTTACATGAGTTAATTCATTTAATCACTTGAAGAAAACAATGAGATGGATGCTAAATGGTCTCCATTTGGTAGATTTAAGACTGAGGCTTAGAAAATTGAGATAACTTGCCCAAGAGTCTTAAAACCAATCCACTGTCCATCCTGGGACTCAAACCAGTTTGACTTTGGAGCACCTGTGATTAGCAGCCCCGCAACAGTGCCTCTATGTATAATCCCCATGCAATACAATGAATCTGAAACTGAGGGTTTTTTTCAGACATGCTGAGGGAGGAAAGTAGAATTCTTGAGTATTATTCATTTTGTAAATTTTTTATTATCGAATTTTCTGAAAGGTCAGAAAAATAATAGAGTACGTGGGTAATATAATATGACTCCTTATAGAAAAAGCCACAGGATGCAGGTTGAGGGCATGTTAAGCCTGGAGTAGTGGCGGTACCTGAAAATGCAGTTAAGATAAACAAATGAGTACTTCACATAGTCTTTCTGGATTGTCAGTAATAGGCTAGGGCAAAAAGGTCATATCCATCTTGATAGCAATATTTATTTTTTAAAAATTTGCTTTTTTGGCTTCCTTGAGTTTCTTACATTGCTATTTACAAACATAAATCACTACAGACTTGGCACTTCACAGACTCTTTTTTCTAGACAGTGAAAGAAATGCTGGCAACATTTCTGTGAGCTTACTGACTAATAAGACAGCACTGGCTACTTTCAAAGGACTTGGATTCTGGCAAGAGCAGCTCTTTTTTCACAATTAGGTATTTAATCTTAAAGTTATTACTGTATGCTATAAAGCCAAACATATATGTACATGTGTGTGTGTGTGTAGGTTGCTCAGTTGTGTCCAACTCTGCAACGCCATGGACTGTAGCCTGCCAGGCTCCTCTGGACTGGGCAAGAATACTGGAGTGGGTTGTCATTTCCTACTCCAGGGGATCTCCCCAACCCAGGGATCAAACCTGAATCTCTTGTGTCCCCTGCATTTGCAGGTGGATTCTTTACCCCCATGCCACCTGGGAATCCCATATATATACCTGCTCTAAATGAAAAAGCTTTATGATCTTGTGGCATGAAGATGGCTATAACTTTAGATACTTGAAGTCACCAATAGGAAAAGGGAAGAATTTTAAGTTTATCCTTGGAGAGAATTTGCCCCGTGATTTCCTGATAAAATTTTGAGCAATAATAGCTCAATGCCTGTCCCATGTAGTCAGCAGAATATATAAATGCCAAATATCTGCACCAAAGTGTGTAAAATCAATTCATTGAAACTTTAATCGAGTGCCCTCTGTGTTACAGCCATTATTTTATACCCTGAGAGAAGAGATGCCAAGGTAGAGCCTTCCCCTCATGAAGTGTCTAGTCTAACAGAGGAAGTTCAGTTCAGTTCAGTCGCTCAGTTGTGTTCAACTCTGCGACCGTATGGACTACAGAACACCAGGCCTCCCTGTCCATCACCAACTCCTGGAGTTTACTCAAACTCATGTCCATTGCGTCAGTGATGCCATCCAACCATTTCATCCTCTGCCATCCCATTCTCCCCCTACCGTCAATCTTTCCCAGCATCAGGGTCTTTTCCAATGAGTCAACTCTTCTCATCAGGTAGCCAAAGTATTGGAGTCTCAGCTTCAATATCAGTCTTTCCAGTGAATATTCAGGACTGATTTCCTTTAGGATGGACTGGTTGGATCTCCTTGCAGTCCAAAGGACTCTCAAGAGTCATCTCTAATACCACAGTTCAAAAGCATCAATTCTTTAGTGCTCAGCTTTCTTTTTTGTCTAACTCTCACATCCATACATGACTACTAGAAAAACCATAGCCTTGACTAGACGGACCTTTATTGGCAAAGTGATGTCTCTGCTTTTTAATTGGTCAATACTTTCCATCCAAGGAGTAAGTGTCTTTTAATTTCATGGCTGCAGTCACCATCTGCAATGATTTTGGAGCCCCCAATATAAAGTCTGCCACTGTTTCTACTCTTTCTCCATCTATTTGCCATGAAGTGATGGGAGCAGATGCCATGATCTTTGTTTTCTGAATGTTGAACTTTCTGCCAACTTTTTCACTCTCCTCTTTCACTTTTATTAAGAGGCTCTTTAGTTCTTCTTCACTTTCTGCCATAAGGGTGGTGTCATCTGCATATCTGAGATTATTGATATTTCTCCCAGCAATGAAGAAATAGGTCTGTAAATAAGTTTTTTACAGTGCTAACTAAAAGCTGAATACTATGGACTATTATAGTGGGATGTAGAGGGGATATGCTTAAATTTTCCCTAGAACAATTAGAAAAGGCCTAAGTTTTTCATAATCCTGTGTTTAAATATATAAATTCAAATACTTTAAACAAGATAGTTAATTTCATTTTAGTTTATGGTTTTATTTTCTATTGCAAAGGTACTGCCTGTTTAATGATCACTGGTAAGCTGTGAGAAAAGGGCATAAAAAGGGAAGAAACATGGTGAGAAAGCATGTTTGTGAGAAAATATAATGAATTTTTAAAAAGAAAGGTTAAGGTTATGATTTCAGTTATTTGGATTTCAAGGGTTTAGTTTTTATAAAGCAGAAATTTTGTGGTAAGGCTTAATAAGTTTATGCTGGGTCATTTGTTGAAGATGGATATTTCCTTAAGACTCGTTAATTTCTCTGAAGGGTAAGGAGGATGACAATAATTGTGATACTTCCTGGATTTCTATGTGCTGATGTGTTTTGGGGGTTCTTAAAGCTTCACACTGAAGAAAAAATGGGTTAGAAGGTAGTGTGACCAACTGAAATAGATAGATTTACTTTTCTACCCTTAGTATTCTCATTTTCATAGATGCTGAGAACTTAATTAAAAAAAATATAAAGAATCATGTTGTCTTTAATTTTAATAAAATTTGTGATTCCTTCCTGAGTTTATTTTTATTGGGAACAGACTGTCCTACAAATACACAGAATTCTTCTTAGTCTAAGCTTGTTCTTTACAAGAACTGTTCTTTCATTTCTGAAATTTGAATTATTTCAAATAGCCTAGCCCATTTCAAAAATAAGTCTAAATGGATAGACCTAGAGATTATCATATTGAGTGAAGTAAATCAAACACAGAGAATGACAAATATCATATGATATCACTTATATGTGAAATCTAAAAAATGATAAAATGAACTTATTTATAAAACAAATCAAGTCACAGACATAGATAAAAAAAGAAACTTGTCTATATAAAATAGATAAACACAAGGGACCTACTGTATAGCACAGGGAACTATATTCAATGCCTTACAATAATCTACAATGAAAAAGAATAAAAAGTCAGTATATTTATAACTGAATCACTTTGCTGTTCATCTGAAACTAACACGATATTGTAGCTTAACTATATTTCAATTTTAAAATGTTCAAATTTTTTTTAGAAAAGAACGAAATCTTAAATGCACATTATAATTTTGTATAGTCATGGTATATTTTTTTATGGATACATATTTATTAGTTGTCTTTTACTTGAACTCAGAGTAACTGGAAGTTATCTTTGAGGTGACAGCATGCGTTAGAAAGAATGCGGCTTTTCTCTCTCTTTGGGGTGTCCATACTGACTTTTACATGGTTTTGTATTAATAGAAAAAAGGAGATATGTGTGTTTGTGGAAATTCAAGGCATGCTTGTTTTAGTTTCCCAAGTTCTGCCTTTTGCAGAGATTGAAATGTTACTTTGCACTTGTATATTGTGATGGTGAGAGAAGCTACTGAAGAACCTGTCGTGCAAACTTTAAAAGGATCTTTTGTTTAGAATACATGTAATTTAAACTAATACAATTATGTAAAGTTTAAAAATTAAAAAAAAAAAAAGAATACATGTAATTTACACACATGTCTGCTCTACAAAAGTGAGGACATTTCTCATGGATAAGAATGTTTTACAATTATCACATGTTTTATGTTAAAGAAGGAAGTTTTACAGAGATTATTTTCTTTCTATTGCTGAGTAATTAAAGGTGGCATTTCATCTGGCTTGAAAGGATCAAATAATGCTTAATGAACATTAAGTTGATGAGAGTTTTGACCTGAGGGTTAAGCCTAATATCTATGATCCCAAAAGATACTTTCATTAGATTTATGCATATTAGTGCCATCGACAAGTATTACTTCACTGAAAAGTCTTGACTTGTAGGTTACCCCTCATTCAGTTCCATTTAAAATGTATGCAGCTTCCTATGAATGGTAAATATTATTAAACCCTCTTTAAAATAACTGTCTATAGAATATTAATCAAAGGATCACTTTTTATTTGTCACATTATTTTTTAAATTCTTAAATTTTTCTTCACTGAGACTTCTTTTAGTGTTTAGCTATAATGAGTAAGAATTACAGTTGGAAAGGTTATTTTAAAATAAACTTTGTGTCCTTTTCTGCTCTGAGGATGGTTAACCCAAAGCATTATCAGTCCCTCTGATCTTCTGGGGAGGTGGAAGAGGTAGATGGCTAGTGCCTGTCTCATGGAAGCCATCAGTCTATACGAGGTGAAAGTACTATGCTAATGAGTTAGGTCTAGAAAGTGGGCTCTGGGAAATGCAGAGAAGGGGAAATAGGATTGGTGAGCAAACATTCTTAAGTTAGTTACTATCCCTTGAAGTCAAAATGTCATGTCCTTTTTGAGCTAAAAAAAGTATTATTTACAATTTGGAAAAATTATATATGTGAGCAAAAATGATATGATTCAAGGTAAGTATACCTAAATGTGAATATGGATTTCATATTAAGTAGGTTAACTCTATTAAGCAGATTTGGAGTTCTGTTATAATTATTATAAAAGGACTTCATGTTAAACATTTTAAGTGACTAAAATTTATAACTATGGAACAATGCTGATGTGTCAACATTTTGAGAGATATTTAACCCTATGATTATCTTGCCAATAGTTAAAATAGTATAGGAATATAAGAGCTTCCTTTTCTTCTGCTTTTATATCTCATGCTTCATCTTGACTCCAGGCCTAGGAGGCAGAAAGAAGATAACACTGAGCAAAATTATGAATGCCATGGTTCAGATTTACATGGTTGGCAGAATGTCAACCATGTAAATCTGTCAGAATGTTTTATGTAATTGCATATACTGTAGATGATGAAGCCTGCATTAGTGTTATTTGCTTTATTTTTACTAGAAGATTTTTATTAATAACATTAATTATGTTAAATGATCTGCTATACTAAATAGGTCTGAATATACTCAAAGACACATTACTTTCTAAAATAAACAGCTCATTCTGAAATCCATCTTTAGATATAAAATTAGAAATGGATTTAAAATAACAGCTATTGATCAGTTAGATTTTAGTTGACCAACTATAAATCATGCTGAATATTTTAAAAAAGTTAAATGTCAGGAGTTATTATTAAATGTGCCAATTTCAGAAGCACCAGCCTAAGCATGTTATTCCCACACAAACATCAATCTATTAATATCTGATATTAACGTGTGTAAGCCTCTAAAATTTACCCATATTAAAAAGCAGAGACATTACTTTGCCAACAAAGGTCCATCTAGTCAAGGCTATGGTTTTTCCAGTGGTCATGTATAGATGTGAGAGTTGGACTGGGAAGAAAGCTGAGTGATGAAGAACTGATGCTTTTGAACTGTGGTGTTGGAGAAGACTCTTGAGAGTCCCTTGGACTTCAAGGAAATCCAACCAGTCCATCCTAAAGGAGATCAGTCCTGGGTGTTCACTGGAAGGACTGATGCTGAAGCTGAATCTCCAATACTTTGGCCACCTCATGTGAAGAGTTGACTCATTGGAAAAGACTCTGATGCTGGCAGGGATCGGAGGCAGGAGGAGAAGGGGACGACAGAGGATGAGATGGCTGGATGGCATCACCGACTCGATGGACATGAGTTTGAGTGAATTCCGGGAGCTGGTGATGGACAGGGAGGCCTGGCGTGCTGCCATTCATGGGGTCGCAAAGAGTCAGACACGACTGAGCGACTGAACTGAACTGATGCCGAGATTATAGGAAGGAATGTCTAAATACCAGTATCTGCTGGTGACGCTGGTGCTTACAGGCTTGCAAGTCATCCATTCCCTCCCCTGAACTTCCTCATTCCTTTGCCCACTGTATCCTTTGGAGCCTAATGGATCATTTTTCAGTTGGACATTATTATACATTCCTGACCATGAAAAATAAGTGTGTGCAGAGGGGTACAGAATTGTGTTTCAAGGATTCAGTCCAAGAAAGTGGTTGAGTGCTTCACTAAGCCAGGCAGGGGTCTGAATAGAATTGGAGCCAGCCCCCAGCAGACAGCCAGAAAGTACAGCTGAGAGAATAGATCCAGGCATAGCTTGGAAACAAGTTATACAGGGTTTCTGACAAGTATCTTAGCAACAGAAAAGCACTTCTGAAGAGGAAGTAAGGCCAGTGAGGTATTAATCGGAGCCCCTGCCTTCTGAGGTGTGGGCTTCTGGTCCTGGTCCTAGGACCACATGCAGAGACAGGCCAGCTCTTGACTGGAGAAAGGAAATGTGGACGAGGGTGGTCATTGCTACTCCTGGTGGCTACTTTTGAGCCAGCTCAACTTTTTTTGTCAATTTATTGCCTTTTTTTTTTTTTTTACTTTTTTCAAATAGAGAACCTATACATTGAGACTGTAATTTTACTAATAATTCTCTTCTATCCTTTACTGTGTTCTTCTTCAAGTTTATCATACTGAGATTTTTGAAGAATTAGTGAAGAAAGGAAAATGAATCAAGGTTTTCTCCCCCACTGTCGTGTTTTAGGTTCTGCTGCAGGAAATACTCTTTATTATAGAGGGAGGTGCAGGCCATTTCCTCTGGCCACACCACCTCTCCAGAAGGCAATTCCCACCATCATGTTCAACTTGAAAAGTCTCTTCTCACACACTCTGCCCCCAAAAGTGTGTGTCTGAGGCAAACATCTGTGGGGATTCATGTGCTCTGTTCCTGAGACTTAGCTCATTGGTAAAGATAATTCTGCAAAAGAAACCATTTGACATTTCTTGGGTACATTTAAATTGCATGTTACAAAATCTGCAAATGGTTTACTTGGGCCATTTGGTGTGCCCTGATGCCAAGCATATATGCCAGCTGAAGTCCCTTTGATGGTTTCTTCAAAATGAAGTATTTTTAAATGTCTTTAAGATAGGGAAGCTCTTATCATGGTTAACGAGTAGCTGAAAGAGAGAAAAGGACACTTTAAAAGTCAAAACAACAGAGTGATTAGAAAATCTTATCTCTAGGGCATAAATTTTTTTTTTTTTTTTTTTTACTGAATTATCTATGTATAGTTGAATTTCTAAATGCCTATGTATTAAAATACTTCAAATAGAATTCTTTTTACTGCAGTCTTAAAAAAATGGGTCCACTAAGAAGATGGAGGTTTTGAAGATTTTAGCACTGATTTGCTTCTTTCCCTAGTGACCCACTTTTTTCTTTTCTTTTTATTACAGATTGCCACTTCACTGATTCTTCCCTTTGTAATGCTTCACATAAATCTAACTTCCCTTTGAAAATGATTTGCTTTCCTGAATTCCCTTACCTCACCACTATAAAGACCTTGATTAATTTGAATTAAAATACTCAATGCAAAATGATTAATTTGTTTAGCAATTACAGGTTTTAATATTCTGTAGTATGATATAGTTCACTGTTTCTAAGTTTTGCTGCTGACTTTATCTCAAAAGGAGATTTTAAAGTGTGAAAGCTTGAGTTCTTGTGACTGAGAGTTTTTATATTGACATCAGCAGCCTTATATTTGTAGCAAAAAATTTATTTAAGAACATCCTAAACATTTTAGAAATGTTTCCTGATGATCATAAGAATAGATGTGCCTCTTCAGAAGGCACAGATCCAAGGCTGATCTCAGGTTTCTTTGTCTTGTGTTCCATTCACTGGATGCATTTACTCAGAAAAGTTCCTGAAGGCTTTCTCAGGCTCCCCAGGGGATATATTCAGTGGTCTCAGAAACAAAATAACGTACTGACATAGGAGAAAAACAAAACATCATTTTAGTAAAAGTGCTGACAAAATAGAAATAAGCAGTGACATACTAGACGTTCTTTGCCTTTGTTTTGAGAGTCGAGGGATGCGTAAAAACACTGAGACCATGAAAAAACAAACAAAAAACACTACCCCATCCTCTACCTTTGTAGAATGCTGAAAATTTTTCTTTAATGCATCCTTTCCCCACAACTCTTAAGTCAGCTTTCTCATTTGTTAATTTCCTTTCCTGTCATCAGCTCACTTCCGCTTTCACCAAGGTTTTTCAGACAAGAGGCTTGATGACTAACACAGATTGAGTATATCCTGTGCTTTTCAAACTAACCTAACCTACTTCTTAGATCTGTTAGACATAACCCATGGATACACAGATGCATGTCTTTATGAGAGGGAAAAAAAAAAAAAAAACTTTTGAAAGAATATGGTACATAGTAGACAGAAATGTGGCTGAACCTAAAAGGGGATATTTTCTAGGCTTGCATCAGTAGTTAGGCAGTAATTATGCTCAACATTGAGTCATTTGTAAAACTGAGACTTAAGCTACTAAAATCCACACACAGTAGATAATTCACAAGTCTGGCACAATCACTTCAAAAAGGGTGGCAATCTGCCAGGCAAAAAACAGAAAAAGAAATTCTCACTCTAAACCAGATTGTATAACATTAACACACCTACGGAAAGAATGTATCAGTAGAAAGGAGGTAAGAGAGTGGGCTAACATTTTTAGTACTTCTTGGTATTATAAGGATACTTCACACTGGTTGTTTTTTTATTTGACACAGCACTCCTTCGATTAGGTTTTAGTATCCCTGTTTTTGGGATTTTGGGTTTTGGTCTCAGAGGGCAAGTGAAAGTGAAAGTCACTTCAGTTCAGTTCAGTTCAGTCCAGTCGCTCAGTTGTGTCTGACTCTTTGAGACCCCATGAATCGCAGCACACCAGGCCTCCCTGTCCATCACCAACTCCTGGAGTTCACTCAGACTCACGTCCATCGAGTCAGTGATGCCATCCAGCCATCTCATCCTCTGTCGTCCCCTTCTCCTCCTGCCCCCAATCCCTCCCAGCATCAGAGTCTTTTCCAATGAGTCAACTCTTCACATGAGGTGGCCAAAGTACTGGAGTTTCAGCTTTAGCATCATTCTTTCCAAAGAAATCCCAGGGCTGATCTCCTGCAGAATGGACTGGTTGGATCTCCTTGCAGTCCAAGGGACTCTCAAGAGTCTTCTCCAACACCACAGTTCAAAAGCATCAATTCTTCGACGCTCAGCCTTCTTCACAGTCCAACTCTCACATCCATACATGACCACAGGAAAAACCACAGCCTTGACTAGATGAACCTTTGTTGGCAAAGTAATGTCTCTACTTTTGAATAGGCTATCTAGGTTGGTCATAACTTTCCTTCCAAGGAGTAAGTCTTGTCCAACTCTTTGTGACCCCATGGACTATACAGTCCATGGAATTTTTCAGGCCAGCATACTGAAGTGGGTAGCATTTCCCTTTTCCAGGGGAATCTTCCCAACCCAGGGATCAAACCCAGGTCTCCCGCATTGCAGGTGGATTCTTTACCAGCTGAGCCACAAGGGAAGCCCAGGAATACTGGAGTGGGTAGCCCATCCAATGGATCTTCCTGACCCAGGAATCGAACCAAGGCAGGTAGATTCTTTACCAACTTAGCTATCAGAGGGTAAAGAGTTTGCCTATAGTTCAGGAGACCCAGGTTCCATCCCTGGGTCAGGAAGATCCCCTGGAGAAGGGCATGACAACCCACTCCAGTATTCTTGCCCAGGAAATCCCATGGACAGAGGAGCCTGGTGGTCTACAGTTCATGGGGTTACAAAAAATCAGACATGACTGAGAGACTAACCCTTTCACTTTTTTCTCATCCCTGTTTTACAGATGAGGGAACTGAGGTCACATATGGTAATTTAATTTGCCCCAAAGTGTTAGAAAGGGAAGGTGACAGTAACTAATAGAAATATGATGAATTTGACTTCAAAATATGTAATTTTTTTTTTACTGTATGGCCCTAGAAGCATCAGTTTCTGTGTAGTAAAAGCTTTGGAGGAATTCAAAAAACGGTTTTTATGAATGGGCAACTCAAGATTATCCAACACGTGCTTATTGAATGCTTAGTATTCATTATTATTGATAGGTATTATTATTCATTTCTAGAAACAAAATTGTTGGAACACCATCATTTTACTCTCCTAGCATGATTTGAATGACAAAAGTCTTATGATTTGGGAATCCAGTCAATCGTCATACCTGGTTCAAGGGAAACTCAAAGCTCAAACATTTGACCAGGGAGAAATTTAGTAATATTATCTTTTTGCCAATTTTTCTAAATGTCCTACGGACATCTAATAACAAAGTATGAGATACAAACTTTTAAATATATTGTATAGTATATAAGATTGATATAAATTAGTTAAATATAAATATATTTAAATTATTAAATATTATATTTAAATTATTAATGACATAATTCAAGATGCTTCTCTTCCTATTTTTTTCTGCACTTGATAAAATATTCTCAGAGAAATGTTTATGTCTCACTATGATTATATGTTTTTTTCTTTTCCATTCTAACTTTTACTTTATGTATCTTTGTTTCTTTGTTGTTAGTTGTCTAATGGTTTGTGATATCTACTTCTTTGTGAATTGTACTCATTATCATTAAAAATATCCATCTTTGTTCATTTTAAATAAATAAAAATCTATGTTTTTTAATTTTTTGAATATTAGAATAGAAAAAGTTTTAGATTTAAGTGAGAATAAGAAGACAGAGTTATTGGAGTTTTTTTTACTGTGGAGCAGGTGACCTTCAGCTTAAATAGAAGTCAGGGCAGTCCTCTGAGATTGCAGAGTTTGGGGACTGAATATCTTGAGCAAACCCAGGAGCTGGGAAGAGAATTCTGGTTAGCATTATCCCAATTCACTTTGTGCCTCATGATTTCCTCAATTAAGAAAGGAATCATTTATGATCTTTTAATAAGGGGCTAGTCACTTAGCTCCCACCATGAGATCACTGTCAATACCAAATCACTATTGTCCTAAGGGAAATAATCAGATAACTTGCAAAGTGAAATACACCTGCATTTCATTTTCCTGTTTCTTTGTCAACTTCTCTGATACTGGCTGTCTTTTCCTTGGCTCCTTTACTTTCCCTTGGATGGACATTGACGTTTGAATCTCACTTGCAAATTGCTGAAGAAATGCCATTTAGGGACTAACAAAATATTCATCAGATGTGTGTCCTGATTTTCAGACTTAAATTTAAAACAGTTGGAATATACATAGTATATTCCAATAAAATGCTGAACAGGTCTGTATCATGTTACATTACCAACTGTCAGAAACATTTAGAATAACTCTATACTGAGGATGTTTTCCATCTCTTCTACTAAAATACAGTAAAAAGATTTCTCCATGGCTCTTGAAATGTTTCTTTTCTATCTTGTTTCCTTTGGTTGCTCTGGGCTCTTATCTTTAGCATAGCTAATTTTTGGGATAGTGGGTATCTGATAAGTTACCAGTTGAGTGATTAGATGGTTGGAAAGTTTCACCAAGATTTAAGCTTTTACCTAAGTGGCTCCCAAACTTGTCTTCACATTAGAATGCTCTGGGAAACCTCAAGAAGTGTTCATACCTGGGCCTCATTTCCCAAGGGCAATTTAATTATCTGGGAGTGTGACCTGGGTTTGGAATTTTTAAAAGATCCCGATAATTCCAATATGCACACAATTTGGGGATCACTGCTTTAGAATCTTCTAGGGTACTTTGGATAATACTTCTGTTTAAACTCCAATTCACACCGGTCAAATTGGATCATTTGAGATTGGGGCTTAGGTTAGAGTATGGACCAGATTGCCAGCCACTGTCTCAGGAAAACTTAAATTGGATATCTTTCTTAAAAATGAGGTTTTCATTAAAACCAATAACTAGTCATTTGGTCAATTATTAAGTAGTGTCCAAATAGTTGGGTCTATAACTAATTTACTAAGTATTCTAAATAAATATGCAATTGATTGAGAATGTGCATTATCCATCTTATCTCTAAGTACCTATAAAAAATAAGTATGGGTTGGCTCACTAATACTTATTCATAAAGACTGTTGACAAGTCATCACATGTGGATTTCCTGGCTGCCAGCTATCTTGTTTGTAGTCATTCTAACAGCCTCTCCTACTGGACTCACTCTTAATTCTTGAAGTGCCACTGACTTGTGGCTATAGAAGTTACTAGAGGTTTATAGATCCTCCTCCCCTCAAATCAGCTCAAGAAACATCTGCAACCAAACATATTGCAGTGAGCAACTACCTGTCCTTACTAAGGATTTTTTCAGCTACCTAGAGATTCAGTTCCGTTTGTTCATCCATTATGCAAGTGTCGTTAGCACTTCCTGTGTACCATGTATTGTGGTAGGTACTGGGAATATAATTTATGAATAAGACAAGCCCTTGGCCTCAAGGGACTATTCTATTTCTTTATGATGAATGCTAAGATAGTGGTAAATACAGATGCTGATTATTTTTTTTTAATATGACCACTGGGAAAGTGCCTCAGCAGGCCATGAACACTTGTTCTTGTGCTCCCTTTCTGAAATTGGATTCAGCAGGTTACTTCACTGTCCTCAGGCAGAGATATGCATAACTCTACTGCATCTCTTTTCTTCTTTAAACTGATCAGTAGTCCCCTGAGGAGAGAGACTTAAATATAATCTCAACACTGGTAACATTGTTATCTATTAGCATGTCGGTTCACACACATTTTCTGTGTACATCTAAAATGACAGAGTATATTCTCTAAAAGGCTAGGCTCACTTTATGGTTCTCATTTAATTTATAATACTTTCTCTGGGGTAGTTATCTTCATTTCATTTTCTAGATAAGATTAGCATGAATCTACATAAAATATTGTAGCAGATGTGAAAGAACACGGGGTTACATTCTTTATAGGCCAGTGTTTTTTCTATTAAGTGATATAAACTTTGAAAAGTTGTTAATGTAAGACTTTGTCTGTGAAGAGCGTCCTTCATATGATATATGAAGAGATTCCAGACCATCCTGGGTAGGTCTTGGTAATGTTCCTTTGTGTTGTGCTGTGTTCTGCTTAGTTACTAAGTTGTGTCCGACTCTTTGTGACGCCACGGACTGTAGCACGCCAGGCTCCCCTGTCTTTCACCATCTCCCAGAGTTTGCTCAAACTCATGTCCATTGAGTCAGGAATGCCTTCCAACCCTCTGGTCCTCTGTCATCCCCTTCTCCTCCCGCCTTCAATCTTTCCAGCATCAGGCTCTTTTCCAATGAGTCAGCTCTTCATTACCCCCAGATTATAAAAAGAGTCAGTTAATAGCTATCCCATCTAAAACTGTGTCAGATCTTTTTTTGCTATATAAACTATAAGCCTAGACATTTGAGGTTAATGATTTTATACTTTTACACTTTTTTCCTTAACAAAGGCCTTTGATTATCTGAACTATCCATGTTAATCTCAACTAAAATCTTTGATTCTAATATAGTCTTTTTACTATAAAATTTATATATTTTTGATACTCTATTACTTCAGCTTCTGGAAACATTTTACCAATTTTTTTTAAAATTTTATTTTATTTTTTAACTTTACAATATTGTATTGGTTTCTATCCAACTCCTTTCATTTCTCTTATTGCTAAAGTCAAGAGCAGATCTGATTTTGTACAGTATGCAACTAATACACTTTAGGGCCTTCTTTTAATAAAATACAAAGTTAGGAATGGAGTTCTCTGTTTTTTAAACAGGGAAAGAGGACCCAATACTTACTGAAGCCTTGAAGACTCAGGTCCTTTCCTTTTGAAATCTCTGTAGACAGTTCTCCAGAAATGCCTCATGGATATATTTTCCCACTCTGTCTAGGATACTCTTCAACTTCCAACAGCTTTCAGCATTATAGGTTAGGGGCCTGTGCAAATGGGGTGGGGGAGTGTTTACAGCTTAAGATTCATTTGTTTAAATTATGTCTGCCTCTGACATACACACTTTAGGTTGGCTCATTCTTGATTTATAATTTAGGTCATATTGAGTTCTATTTCCTTCAACATTTTATAGATAATATTTAGTATACTATAGTATAGCTAATATTTGGTCTTCTGTATTGGAGAAGGAAATGGCAGCCCACTCCAGTGTTCTTGCCTGGAGAATCCCAGGGATGGAGAAGCCTGGTAGGCTGCAGTCCATGAGGTCGCACAGAGTCGGACACGACTGAAGTGACTTAGCAGCAGCAGCAGCAGCAGTCTTCTGTAGCATTACTAATAAGAAATCTGCCGCAAATCTAATTGTCTTCTTCTATAGATAGTCATTTCTTTCTGGTAGCATTCTACAGTTACCCGTGTGGTAGATTTACAGGTTGATTTATTTTTTGTTTTCTTGCTGGGTCTTCAGTGTATAGTTTACCATATAACTTTTTCAGTTCTAAGAACTTCTTATCCACCTTCTTTCCTCTTGTTCTCTCTGTTTCTCACTTTATCTTGTACAGCTTCTATTGGATGTATGTTGGAGCCTCTCAGTCTCTCCTCCATGTCGCTTAAGTACTCTGTCATTATTTCTTATTGCATATTCTTTCTGGGATGCATTTTGAGTCCCTGCGCAATACTCTTTGGAATTTACTAATTACTAATTCTCTCCTTGACTACAGAAATTTTACACATTATTCCACCTATTTTTTATTTAAATAACTATATATTTTCATCCTCAAATTTCTAGCTGGTTCTCTTTCATATATACTTGGCAGTGTTTAATTTATACTTTTTCAAACGGTTTACATTTTATTTTATGTATTTTTTTCTCTTATCATTTCTTAGTTTTAAAACCATTCTTGTGTTCAAATCCTTTTAGACTATATTATTATTTTTCTAATGAATACTTATCCCAAACCTTATTTTATTTGCTTTCCTTATCATTATTTTAAAATGTATTTTGGAATTTTGACTGTGTTCTTATCTCATGTGGGAGATAAAACTAATCTGTATTCTTTTCCTATTGCTGCTCTAACAAGTTACAACAAACTTAATGGCTTAAACAACACAAGTGTATTATTTTATAGTTCTGTAGGTCAGAAATCTGACATGTTATACTCAACTGAAATCAGGATGTCTGCAAGGCTGCATTCCTCTGGAGACTCTCAAGTAGAATTTGTTTCCTTGCATTTTCTAGTCTCTAGAGGCTGCCTTCATTTTTGGCTCATGGGTCCCATTCATCTAAGCCTGAGGAGTCTTTCTTACATCACATGGCTCTGATGCTTACTCTTCCTCTGCTTCTGCTTTTTGTCTTAAGTGCCTCAATGATTATTTAGGATGACTAGAGAATCCAGAATAGTGTCCCTGTTTTAAAGTCATCTGATTAGCAACTTTTACTTTATGTGCAACCTAAGAGGCGTTTACTCAGTAATGTAACATTTTTCCAGGGCTTCCCTGGTGGCTCAGATGGTAAAGAATCTGCCTGCAATATAGGAGACCCAGGTTCAATTTCTCGGTTGGGAAGATCCCCTGGAGAAGGGAATGGCTACCCACTCCAGTATTCTTCCCTGAAGAATTCCATGGACAGAGGAGGCTACAGTCCATGGGGTTGCAAAGAGTAAGACACGACTGAGTGACTAAAATTTTCACTTTCTTTCATAACATTTTCTCAGGTTCCAGAGATTAAGACATGGATATCATGGAGGGCATTCTCCTGTCTGTTATACAATCCCCACTATTTTTGTTGTCTGTCCGGCCAGTCCTCTGCATCTTGCAGTCTAACTCATGTTCCTTGACTGCTTGGTGTTTCTTCTCATAGCAGCTGGTTAAGGACTTCTCTGGTGGCTCAGAACCAGTTACATTTAAGCTGTGCAGCTTATTATTTTTGGTGGTAGAGATGTTTGTATAGGTGGAAGGATTAAGAGGGTTGATTAGTGTTGAGATGCTGTTTTTATTATTTTTAAAATTATTTTTATATTTTTAAATGCTATTTTAGATAGTAACAACAAAATAATTGACATGATTCTGAGCGAACTCTTGAAAATGGTGAAGGACAGAGAAGCCTGACATGTGGAGTCTAGTTCAGTTCAGTTGCTCAGTCCTGTCCAACTCTTTCTGTCCCCATGGACTGCAGCACACCAGGCTTCCCTGTCCATCACCAAATCCTGGAGTTTGTTCAAGCTCAAGTCCATTGAATTGGTGATGCCATCTAACCAACTCATCCTCTGTTGTCCCCTTCTCCTCTTGCCTTCAATCATTCTCAGCATGGGTCTTTTCAAATGAGTCACTTCTTCCCATCAGGTGGCCAAAGTACTGGAATTTCAGCTTCAGCATCAGTCCTTCCAATGAATATTTAGGACTGATTTCCTTAAGGATGGACTGGTTGGATCTCCTTGCTGCCCAAGGGACTCTCAAGAGTCTTTTCCCACACCACAGTTCAAAAGCATCAATTCTCTGCGCTCAGCTTTCTTTATAGTCCAACTCTCATGTCCATATGTGACTACTGGAAAATGCGTAGATGGACTTTTGTTGGCCAAGTAATGGCTCTGTTTTTAATATGCCGTCTAGGTTGGTCATAGCTTTTCTTCCAAGGAGCAAGCATCTTTTAATTTCATGGCTGCAGTCACCATCTGCAGTGAATTTGGAGCCCAAGAAAATAAAGTCTGTCACTGTTTCCATTGTTTCCCCGTCTATTTGCCATGAAGTGATGTGACCAGATGCCGTGATTTGGGTTTTGTGAGCTTTAAGCCAGCTTTTTCACTATCCTCTTTCACTTTTGGGACTTCCCTGTTAGCTGAAATGGTAAAGGCGTCTGCCTACAATGTGGGAGACCTGGGTTCGATCCCTGGGTCAGGAAGATCCCCTGGAGAAGGAAATGGCAACCCACTCCAGTATCCTTGCCTGGAAAATCCCATGGACGGAGGAGCCTGGTGGACTACACTCCATGCAGTTGCAGAGTCGGACACAACTGAGCCACTTCACTTCACTTCTTTCACTTTCATCAAGAGGCTCTTTAGTTCATCTTCACTTTCTGCCATAAGGGTGGTGTCATCTGCTTATCTGAGGTTATTGATATTTCTTCTGACAATCTTGATTCTATCTTGTGCTTCATCCAGTCCAGCAATTCTCATAATGTACTCTGCATATAAGTTAAATAAGCAGGGTGACAATATATGCCTTGATGTACTTGTTTCCCAATTTTGAACCAGTCTGTTGTTCCATGTACAGTTCTAACTGTTGCTTATTGACATGCATACAGATGTATCAGGAGAGAGGTCAGGTGGTCTGATATTCCTATCTCTTAAAGAATTTTCCACAGTTTGTTGTGATCCATACAGTCAAAGGCCTTGTCATAGTCAATAAAGCAGAAATAGATAGTTTTTTGGAGCTCTTTCACTTTTTCGATGATCTAAGGCATGTTGGCAATTTGATCTCTGGTTCCTATCCCTTTTCTAAATCCAGCTTGAACATCTGGAAGTTCACGGTTCACGTACTGTTGAAGCCTGGCTTAAAAAATTTTGAGGATTACTTTGCTAGCATGTGAGATGAGTGCAATTGTGCGATAGTTTGGGCATTCTTTGGCATTGCTTTTCTTTGGGTTTGGAATGAAAACTGACCTTTTCCAGTCCTGTGGCCACTGCTGAGTTTTCCAAATTTGCTGGCATATTGAGTGCAGCACTTTCACAGCATCATCTTTTAGAATTTGAAATAGCTCAACTGGAATTCTATTACCTCCACTAGCTTTGTTCGTAGTGATGCTTCCTAAGGCCCACATGACTTCACAGTCCAGAATCTCTGGCTGTAGGTGAGTGATCACATCATTGTGATTATCTGGGTTGTGAAGATCTTTTTTGTACAGTTTTATTTATTCTTGCCACCTCTTAATATCTTCTGCTTCTGTTAGTTCCATACCATTTCTGTACTTCATTGTGCCCATCTTTGTATGAGATGTTCCCTTGGTATCTCTGGTTTTCTTGAAGAGATATCTACTCTTTCCCATTCTATTGTTTCCCTCTATTTCTTTGCGCTGATCGCTAAGGAAGGCTTTCTTATCTCTCCTTGCTATTCTTTGGAACTCTGCATTCAAATGGGTATATGTTTCCTTTTCTCCTTTGCCTTTCGCTTCTCTTCTTTTCACAGTTATTTGTAAGGTCTCCTCAGACAACCATTTTACCTTTTTTCATTTCTTTTTCTTGGGGATGGTCTTAATTCCTGCCTCCTGTACAATGTCGTGAACCTCCATCCATAGTTCTTCAGGCACTCTGTCTATCAGATCTAATCCCTTGAATCTATTTGTCACTTCCACTGTATAGTCATAAGGGATTTGATTTAACTCATAACTTAAATCTAGTGGTTTTCCCTACTTGCTTCAATTTAAGTCTGAATTTGGCAATAAGAAGTTCATGATCTGAGCGACAGTCATCTCCCAGTCTTGTTTTTGCTGACTGTATAGAGCTTCTCTGCCTTTGGCTGCAAATAATATAATCAATCTGATTTTGGTATTGACCATCTGGTAAGGTCCATGTGTAGAATCTTTTCTTGTGTTGTTGGAAGAGAGTGTTTGCTATGATCAGTGTGTTCTCTTGGCAAAGCTCTATTAACATTTGCCCTGCTTCATTCGGTACTCCAAGACCAATGTGCCTGTTACTCCAGGTATTTCTTGACTTCTTACTTTTGCATTCCAGTCCCCTATAATGAAAAGGACATCTTTTTTAGGTGTTAGTTCTAGAAGGTCTTGTAGGTTTTCATAGAACTATTCAACTTCAGCTTCTTTAGTATTACTGTTCGGGGCATAGACTTGGCTGATACTGAATGGTTTGCCTTGGAAATGAACAGAGATCATTCTGTCATTTTTGAAATTGCATCCAAGTACTGCATTTCAGACTGTTTTGTCAACTATGAGGGCTACTCCACTTTTTCTAAGGGATTCTTGCCCACAGTAGGAGATATAATGGTCATCTGAGTTAAATTCACCCATTCCAGTCCATTTTAGTTCACTCATTCCTAAAATGTCTGTGTTCACCCTTGCCAACCCCTGTTTGACCACTTCCAATTTGCCTTGTTTCATGGACCTAACATTACAGGTTTCTATGCAGTATTGCTTTTTACAGCATCGGACTTTATTTCCATCACTCATCACATCCACAACTGCGTGTTGTTTTTGCTTTGTCTCTGTCTCTTCATTCTTTCTGGAGTTATATCTGCACTGATGTCCAGTAGCAATTGGGCATCTACCAACCTGGGGAGTTCATCTTTCAGTGTCCTAACTTTTTGCCTTTTCATACTGTTCATGGGGCTCTCAAGGCAAGAATACTGAAGTGGTTTGCATTCCCTTCTCCAGGGGACCACCTTTTGTCAGAACTCTCCACCGTGACCCGTCCATCTTGGGTAGCCCTACGTGGCATGGCTCATAGTTTCATTGAGTTAGACAAGGCTGTGGTCCATGTAATCAGATTGGTTAGTTTTCTGTGATTGCTGTTTTCATTCTGTCTGCCCTCTGATGGAGAAGGATAAGAGGTTCATGGAAGCTTCCTGATGGGAGAGACTGACTGAGAGGGAAACTAGGTCTTGTGCTCATGAGCAGAGCCATGCTTAGTAAATCTTTAATTCAATTTTCTGTTGGTGGGCAGGGCCGTGTTCCTTCCCTGTTATTTGACCTGAGGCCAAACTATGGTTGAGGTAATGAAGATAATGGCAACCTCCTTCAAAAGGTTCCATGCATGCACTACTGCACACAGTGCCCCCAGCCCTGCAGCAGGCCATCTTCCAACCCACCCCTCCACTGGAGACTCCTGGACACTCATGGGCAAGTCTGGATCAGTCTCTTGTGGGGTCACTGATTCTGTCTCCTGGGTCCTGGTGCACACAAGGTTTTGTTTGTGCCTTGCAAGAGTCTGTTTCCCAGTCCTGTGTAAGTTCTGGCAACTCTGTGGTGGGGTTATTGGTTACCTCCTCCAAAAGGGCTTATGCCACACCCAGGTCTACTGCACCCAGAGCTCCTCCCCTCCAGCAGTCCACTGCTGACCTGTACCTCCACAGGAGACACTCAAACACAGTTCTGTCTCAGTCTCTGTGGGGTCTCTGGGTCCTGGTGCTCACTAGGCTTGTTTGAGCCCTCTGAGCGTCTCTGGCAAGTATGGGGTTTGATTCTAAATGCAATTTCGCCCCTCCTACCATCTTGCTGGGGCTTTTCCTTTGCCCTTGGATGTGCGGTGTCTTCTGAAAGTTGCTCCAGCACCATGCAGCCTGCACTAGAGCACCTACAGTCTTGTTGGGGCTTCTCTGCCATTGGATGTGGGGTATCTCCTTAAAGTTGCTCCAGCACTACACAGCTGCAGTCCATGGGGTTGCAAAGACTTAGCGACTGAACAACAACAATGACAACTTCTTTTTAAGTTTTTTTCTCATATTTATCTTTTGTTGCTTGTGTTCTTAACAGAGGCATGGCCTTAAAGTGTAAGTCACAATGTTATCTTGGCTGGAAAACTTCTTCAGATTACCTATTAAGAAACATATTTGTCAGTTCCTGGGTTCAATTAGTAATGAAAGTTAGATTCTCAAACACATTGCTTCTCCTTTCAGAATCTTGGTTGGGGGAAACAGAAGTTTATGGAGTATATGTGTTTTACTGTTCCTTTGAGATACTTGTCAGACCACAGGGAACTGAATATAGGAATTAAATACACTGTAGGTGCTCACCTCTACTCTACAGTTACCTTACTGAATTACATGCTATTGTATCGATCTTGGCCTCTGTTTTAGGGGAATACTGTTTGTTCTGGAGAAGTTTTTGATCCAAGTATCTGGAATTTTCACTGTCTTGAGCTCAGTTCCATATTATGGGGCTGACAGACTCTCTTCTGGCACAAAACATACATTTTATTTACAGGCAAAGAGACCAACAACCGTCAAGGAAATTAATAAGATGATTTCACTAAGAAATGTCATAAGGAAAATGAAACTAGGTTATATGATTGTATGGGTGTGAATGTGTGGTGTGCGTGCACTCATTTTTGGGGTTTCTAGTAAAGACTTTATTAAAGAGGTGATATTTCAAGTGAGTTCTGACAAAAAGTTGTTAGTCACATGGAGGTTACTAAATGTTCAAAGACTGAGCTTTCTGGGCAAGTGCAAAGGTTGTGAAGCAGAAATGGGTGTGGCATATATTGAAAAATAAAAAGTACTTGCTGGAGCATAGTGGGCCAAGGTGAGAGTCAAAGGAGAAGCATTCTAAGAGGGAGTCAAGGTACAGATCACAAAGGTTGTGGAAAAGGGCTGGAAGTCATTGAAAGAAAAATAGGAAGCCATGGATAGTTGTGTACAGAGAAGTGACCAGATTTGATCAGTGTTTTACTGATCAAATAAGTTGTAGAGAGACCAGAAAAGAAGTGTTTAGAATAATCTGGATAAGAGAAGGTATTATGTTCTCTTATCTGGATAAGAGAAGGTATTGGACTAGTGTGGTAGCACTGGAAATGAAGAAGAGTGAGCATTTGTTGAGGATATATTTTGGCAATAATACCAACAGGATTTGCTAATGGAAAAATCTGGAGAGAGGAAAAGAAAAATCCGGGATGGCTCTTGTTGGTTTGGCTGAGTAGGTTAACAAGCAAGCCAAATACTTGTGCTTGTAAGTTCCAGTCTTTTTAATCTGTGGTTGTTCAGCCATTGTGATTTCGATTTGCTAGTAAGAGGAAGTGAGCTCACGATCCTCCTGCTGTGCCATCTTTCTCTCTCCTTGCCCAAATAGTTGTGCTTATACAAAGAAGCAAGTTTTGCCTTATCTTATAGCAGTTGTGGTCTTTGTGTCTGGAAGCTAAGAATGAAGCTTTGTGAGTTCCTTTTAGTAGTTTCTTCTAGCAAAATTTCATTACTGAAATTTATATGAAAACTTCATTATTATCTCCTTGTTATATTCTACCTCATATTTCTCAATTTTTAGTTATTTTTCTCATTATTCACATCTCTGTAAGCTGCCTTAAATCAGGACAGAGTATAAATAAATTATAAACAGAAATAAATCACAATCAGATAGCAACCTGAGTTTTCAATAGCCAACTGTCTACATATGTAACCCTAAAAATGATCATCATTTATTAGTGTATCTAATACACAATGCACACACATATACTTTAACTTATTGATGGTATTAAAAAATATCAGTTCAGTTCAGTCACTCAGTTGTGTCCAACTCTTTGCAACCCCATGAACTGCAGCACCCCAGGCCTCCCTGTCCATAACCAACTGCCAGAGTCTACCCAAACCCATGTACATTGAGTCAGTGATGCCATCCAACCATCTCATCCTCTGTCATCCCCCTTTCCTCCTGCCCTCAATCTTTCCCAGCATCAGGGTCTTTTCCGATGAATCAGCTCTTCACATCAGGTGGCCATTCAGCTTCAACATCAGTCCTTCCAATGAACACCCAGGACTGATCTGCTTTAGGATGGACTGGTTGGAACTCCTTGAAGTCCAAGGGACTCTCAAGAGTCTTCTCCAACACCACAGTTCAAAAGCATCACTTCTTTGGCACTCAGCTTTCTTTATAGTCGAACTCTCACATCCATACAGGACTACTAGAAAAACCATAGCCTTGACTAGACAGACCTTTGTGGACAAAGTAATGTCTCTGCTTTTTAATATGCTGTCTGCTGCTGCTGCTGCTAAGTCCCTTCAGTTGTGTCTGACTCTGTGCAACCCCATAGACAGCAGCCCACTAGGCTCCTCTGTCCCTGGGATTCTCCAGGCAAGAACACTGGAGTGGGTTGCCATTTCCTTCTCCAATGCATGAAAATGAAAAGTGAAAGTGAAGTCGCTCAGTCGTGCCCAACTCTTAGCGACCCCATGGACTGGAGCCTACCAGGCTCCTCCGTCCATGGGATTTTCCAGGCAAGAGTACTGGAGTGGAGTGCTGTTGCCTTCTCCAAATATGCTGTCTAGGTTGGTCATAACTTTCCTTCCAAGGTGTAAGCGTCTTTTAATTTCATGGCTGCAATCACCATCTGCAGTGATTTTGGAGCCCAGAAAGAAAAGTCAGCCACTGTTTCCACTGTTTCCCCATCTATTTGCCATGAAGTGATGAGACCAGATGCTATGATCTTAGTTTTCTGATTGTTGAGCTTTAAGCCAACTTTTTCACTCTCCTCTTTCACTTTCGTCAAGAGGCTCTTTAGTTGTTGTTCACTTTCTGCCGTAAGGGTGGTGTCATCTGCATATCTGAGGTTATTGATATTTCTCCTGGCAATCTTGATTTCAGCTTGTGCTTTATGAAGGCCAGCATTTCTCATGATGTACTCTGCATATAAGTTAAATAAGATTTAATCAATTGTTAAGTTTTTGTTTGTTAGTCTTTCCTTTCTGCATCTGTTGTCTAAATTTATTGTTGTTCCTTTGCTCATCAACCCATTTTGAATAGTTAAGAAGTAAGACATTACTTGAGTGAAATGATTGATCTGGTTTGTTCTTAATACCCAAAATTACAATATTAGATTCTAAGTCTATAGATGTTGAAGACATTGTAGGTTTCGTTTTGTCCATTCTTTCTATTCTGTGCTGTGTAAAGATGTGATGATAATGTTGCTTTTAATGATGATGGTAAGGAAACTTGCAAACAAATCAGAAGGCATCTGGGAAACAGTAGGCTCACTCTACTAAGAGTGGTTCAGAGAACACAGTTGCTTGATATAACATCTTTTGATTGATACTGAAAGGACAAGAATCAACTCGGTGAATGCCTCAGTGTTTTATTAGTTTTGTTAAAGGATCACTACCTCTTGGACTATGAACTTTCTTAGACATCTCTATCAAATCCCTTCACTGACAGAACAGCTGACAAATTATTAGTCATTCTTTCATATTTCAAGGTAGAGTAATGATCTCTATTTAATATTCCTGTCCACAACTTTTTTTTTGTCTCATACTTATTAATTAAAGAATTTCCTTCTATGTAACTTTCTTGTCTAGTACATTAACTAAAACTTCATTTTGTCTCTGCAGAGATGATATGAAGAAGGCCACAGATGTTCCTGTTTGTTTTAGACTAAAAACTATTATATCACACAATAATATTAGCATTTTCTGGGGTTAAAACACCACCTTTTTACTGTTCCATTTGTTCTCTTTTTTAAAAACCCAATTTTCCACCCATAACGTTTATAAAGAAACATTTTATAAACATTTGTAAAGAAAATCTCCAATTCGGCTAAGATGGAGAATATTAAAAGACTGAACTGGCAAGTTTTGAACTTGCACATCCTTTCCTGTTTATGTTTTTTCTATAAGGCATTTTGGAGTACTGTGTAAATAATCTGTTAAGATGTTAATGTTGAGGGGAGGAAGAACAAGAAGGTGAGACATTAAGTAACCATGAAATCTAGGTTTCTTGGCAGAGCTAATTATATCAATTAGTTTTATTATATTAATACTTTTTTTTGTCATTTCTCATAGCTTTTAAAAAATCACCTTGTTGGATGTGTTTAATTCAAGAGACCTTAAAGAAACCATCTTTTAGTGATTAAAGGAGGATATAATAGAATGCCCTTGGCACTTGCTGAAGCTCCCAATAAGAATTGTAGGAATGGGTGAATGCAGATGGGTGAACATGGGTGGAATGAGGTGAATGGTACTGTGTTATGTGATTATTTTGGAAGCAAGTATAGTCATTAGAAGCAGCTTTTGAAATAGGAATTTGACTTCTTTTGCCTCATTCACTTTTGACTTTTATTCAATATGTGTATTTATTGAACTCCAGTTATATGCTAGGCACCCTGGTAGGTGCTGGGGAATAGTGAACAAGATATGGACCCCATTCAAAACTTGTATCCATCTTTCATTTCTTTATCATTTTTCCTAGGCTTAGAAAACCAGTGCTTGGAAGGAAACAAGGTTATCATGGATTTGAGGGAATAGAGGAAAGTTGAGATTTCTAAGCTTCTTTCATATCCTGAAGTCACAGTTTATATAGTAGCTATCTGATGTAACAGGACAGACCATGCTTTTATGGTGACATGGTAATTACTAAGATCCTTATCAGAGGATTAAAGAGATCATTCTCTTACCTGGCCTGCCCTAACCTCTCTGTTTATTTTTGTTTACCCAGGGACCACATGACTCTTGCCAGCATCTAGCTTTTTGCTTGAGTTTATTGTTTTCCTGAGTGCCTCAAGTTTAGATAGTATCAACAGGTTGATCTTTACAGGAGATAAAATATTTAAAGGTTATACATGGAAGCCATACTAAAAATCAAGACAGATGGCTCTACAAATACATAGTGTACATAGGGAAGAGTTTAAGAATCTTAAATTATTATAGCATGAATTCTTTTATTTAACAAATGACTTTGTTTAGCCCTTGTTATACGACAAGCTGCATTCTAAGTTCATTTCAGTCTTAGAGCAGCCCTAAAAGGTAAATTATTATTATTACCTACTCTTTTACTGATTAGGAAACTGAGGCACAGAAGGATCAGTGGCTTGCTTAGGTTCATACACCTGATGGGCTTGGGATTCAAACTCAGGGATTCTGGCTCCAGAACCTATGCTTTTAGCATTAACACCAGTAGGCTGCTTCATCTCCTATAACTATGCATGGGATATCCACACGTCTGGAAATTCATATGAAAGACCTGGGATGACAACAGATCAGAGTTCACATGCATAGATATGGTGATTGAAGCCATGGAGTACATAAAATTCCATTAGGAGAAGACAGATAGAATAAAGAAGGGAGACTCTCAAATATATGACCCTAGGATCTAGCAACATTTAAGTTATTGGTGAAAAAAGAACAATCAGAAAGACTGACTGAGGATGAAGCAATTCAGGATGTTGGTATCTTGGAAGTCAGGAAAGATAGAGTTTAAACAAGGTTGAACTTTGCCATGTACCCCTCATAGGTTGAAAGAATACAGGCTGAAAAAGATGCTATAGCTGGCAGTTAAGAGGTCATTGCTGCCTTTTCCTAGAGTTGGATGTTTCTAGTGAAGAAGATAGACACATCTTAAGAAAACATAGGTACATGCTTATATACTTTAATTTAAACACATTGTACCTTGTAGGCACTTAGATATTTCTTTGAAAAAAGAATATAAAAAATGTATGAGCCTCAGGAAAACAATAATTTAAGTTCCTTAGGTGGTACATGGTCATCAGAGTTAGCTTCTAATCCTTAAGCAGGATTATCTTTTGGAAGATTTATTATACCAAAATACCAGCTGTGAATCATAATTCGAAACAACCAGAATTACGTGATGACATTATGCATTTGTAATTGAATGTGTGGTAAAGTGAGCGATTTGAATATTTCCCTTCAGTGCAATATTGAGTCAAATAATGGCATCAGTATTAATTTATGATATTTTCTGATGTGACTAAAACTTGATTTATCATACTGTGCTTTATTGCTGTAGTTAAAGTCTTGTACATCTTTGTTACATGTCATTCTTGAGGAATATGTCCTGAAAACACAGGAAAAGCAATAACTCTTTTTAATAAAGGAAAGAGAGAGTTTTACATTAAAAGATAGTTCAGGATATATAATCCAATGTTAGGTAGATTAGATGAAATATTCTTTGCTCTAAGTGTTTAATGCAATACCTTTTATTTTAAACTTGGGAGAAAAGTCCCCTAAACTGGTCATTGACTTCAGTTAAGAATGAAAACTCAGGTTGTTTGAATTAAGTTTTCCATGCCACTCTTGTTACCGCTTTATGTATACGGACATTTCCTAGTTGGTGAAATATTGTTGATCATTTTTCTAACTCCTATAACTATGTAAGGAGTTTAGCTGGTTAATGGAAGTATCAAATTCTCTACAAATAAATCATTCTAGGGAATTTGCCTTAAATTCTCATTAGTGGAAATAACTGTCTAGTGTGGTAGCCATATCATTTTATGGGTTGCCATAGACATACAGAAGAAGGATGTTAGACTGTTGGTGTGGAATGGTAGCTGATAACATACATGGAAAAATAGAAAAGCATTCTTTAGGTGACATTTGCACATGATTAAGGGAGCAGCAGAGAGGCTGGAATTATTTCCTGACTCCCACATTTTTGTGACCTTTGGATCAATGCAGTAAAAACTGATAGTTTTTATTGCTATTTAAAAAAATCATTACCATGTTAATACTTGCTTAAACAGGCCAATAAATAAATAAATAGGGGATGCAGAGAGGAGAGCTCACTGACCTGAATGAACATGAATTTCTTTGAATTAGGCTCACTATACTTGATGCTAAATATAAAGTTTTACTCTGCAGGTAGCACCTACTTTCTAATAAGCATTGCCAAACATGGGATCTAAACATACCTTCCTTAAAGTGTTCAAGGTATAACATTTATATTAATCACAAAGGTTAATAGACTTGCTTATGATATTTTAGAGAGTTATATTCTATTTTTATTGAAAAACAGTTGTTTCTATGATTCCCTAAATGGAACATCCCGATACTTTTTATCCCAGTTGACACTGGCAGTCCAGTGGTCAAGACTCCACACTTCACCACAAGGGACACAGGCTTGATCCCCAGGTAGGGAACTAAGATCCTGAATGCCACATGGCATGGCCAAAAAAATTAAATAACTTTCAAAAATAATCATGAAAGATATGAGATCAAAGTTACATTCCTATTACTAATGCAGACTCTCCTATTGTGTACATTGTAGTTATCAGGGTTTGGAACAGAAATTCCATTCAAAAGGAAATGATACCTGTTTCCCATATATTTTAAATTTGAGATGAAAAACAAAACAATTCTCTGAATTCTAAGGCTTAGAAATGTATTTCTGTTACCCTTTAATTTATATTAGATCACAAGTGAAAGCTTAGTTGTGGTTAGTGAGTTACCATTCCCAAGGTTGACCTTAACTATTGCCTAAGCTTTGAGAAGTTTCCCAATATCCTTTTCCCCAGAGTTTTTAACTTGTCTTGTAAAGGCATGATCTATGGAAATGATCCCCTTTGATTTTTAACTGTGCTTTATTTCAACTTATTTCAGATAAAAAAAAAATGACTCCAGGAAAGTATTAGAAATGGTCCCCTCTTCTGTACACACCCAAGAACCAGTATACCCTTTTTATTGTTCATTAGAGTTCCACTTACCTGAGTGATAGAAGCAGTGCAGTTGTATGCCTGTGCATTCCTTGTGCTGAATGAGCTAGAACTCGTTACCTCTCCATTTTAGTTTAAATGCTGGAGCCTAGGTCATTGTGACTGCTTGGTGCACACCATTCAGGATCATAATTGAATTTGGTGAGCTTGCTAACCTTGGTTAGGGTCTTTGAACCTACCTTGTTTATTTCTAACAAGCAGATGGCTTTAGCAGGGGTTAAAAGAAGGTAGCATTCACTCCCTAATTTCCCCTACCTCCCTTTTATGGTTAGTTATTGATAAGGATTAAAGTCCCAAAACTAACTAAACCAAATTAGTTCTGTGTACCAACTCTCTATTGCTCTTTCAGATTACTATCCACTGATCCATTGCTCATTTTTTTATTTTTGCCTCCAAGGATATCTGAATAATCACACTTAGATTTTATAAGATAAGAATCTTAGGATCCTACTCCCTTTCTTTACTTTTAAAGTTTTGTAAGTCCTTTTGGATAGACATGAGCTAGTCTTTTAATTTAGGTTATAGTGTGACTACCTACTGCCAATCATAAGAAAATATTTTAACTTCAAGTTAAGGTTCTTCATTGCAACACTTATTAGCTAGGGTGTGGTTGCTATTTTACCAGTTTGTTAATAATCTCATGCTGACCTATGGAAGAGAGTTTTCCTATGATAGACTTTTTTGGCCACAGATATTAGGTAGGGAGAGCACATCAACACAATCTTTTTACTTCTTAATAAAATACAGTGCATGTTAAACTGTCATCTGGAAATAGATACTTGGCTACCCCTCTGTATCTCTTTTTAAATTTTTCTTTTGTATTTTCTGCAAATGTTTAGTCTGTTTTCATTGCCTCCTTATTATTTTAAATTATCCATAATTAATTACCTTAAATTACTTTTGTAAAGTTTACTTTCTGTCTCATTCTGAAAAGGCCAAGATTCTATTATGTAAATCTTAATACATGAGAGAACCCAAAAAGCAAATACTTGAATAATAACTACTTGTTTTGAAGACACCTGAGTTTATTTATATTGTAAATATTATTTCACAGTTCAGTTAGTTACCTTGCTGGTAATAAAGACCCAGAAATTAAAATGACACCTTTTTCACAAAATTCAGCTGTCAGTTTCATTACCATGAAGCAGCCTTGGTTGATATCCCTCCTCCTGATACAGAAAATGATATCCTACTAATGCATCTGAAGTGGCTTTTAACCCATCCAAGACACAGTTGTGAAATTAATGACTACTGTTTTTGGCCTCAGTTACATCTTGCAATTCTCCTGCTTCCTTTCCCCTGTTTCTTCTTTGACTTTATAATATTGGTTGCATTCCAGATCTTTTAGAAACCTCCGTTTCAGAAAGACTGTGTTTACAGCAGCCTTGAAAACCTTTCAGTTCAGTTCAGTTCAGTCGTTCATTCGTGTCTGACTCTTTGCGACCCCATGAATCATAGCACGCCAGGCCTCCCTGTCCATGACTAACTCCCGAAGTTCACTCAGACTCACGTCCATCGAGTCGGTGATGCCATCCAGCCATCTTATCCTCTGTCATCCCCTTCTCCTCCTGCCCCCAATCCCTCCCAGCATCAAGGTCTTTTCCAATGAGTCAATTCTTCTCATGAGGTGGCCAAAGTATTGGAGTTTAAACTTCAGCCTCAGTCCTTCCAATGAATACCCAGGACTGATCTCCTTTAGGAAGGACTGGTTGGATCTCCTTGCAGTCCAAGGGACTCTCAAGAGTTTTAGACCTGTATAAATTTGAACACTTAATTCTTAAGGTTAATGTTCTAGACTATGGTATTTAAGGTCATTTTAGCCTTTTAGGTATACAAGCACCTATCAGCTTAATAGAAAAAATCATCTTATAAGAAATGTTATCTGTTCACTGCAGTCACTCGGTCGAGTCTGACTCTTACTGACCCCATGGACTGCAGCATGCCAGGCTTCCCTGTCCATCACCAACTCCCAGAGTTTGCTCAAACTCATGTTCATCGAGTCAATTATGCCATCCAACCATCGCATACTCTGTCATCTGCTTCTCCTCCCATCTTCAATCTTTCCCAGCATCACGGTCTTTTCCAGTGAGTCAGTTCTTCGCATCAGGTGGCCAAAGTATTGGAGCTTCAGCTTCAGCATCAGTCCTTCCAATGAATATTCAGGACTGATTTCCTTTAGGATGGACTGGTTGGATCTCTTTGCTGTCCAAGGGACTCTCAAGAGTCTTCTCCAACACCACAGTTCAAAAGCATCAATTCGTTGGTGCTCAGCTTTCTTTATAGTCCAACTCTCACATCCATACATGACTACTGGAAAAATCATAGCTTTGGACTAGATGGACCTTTGTCAGCAAAGTAATGTCTCTGATTTTTAATATGCTGTCTAGGTTGGTCATAGCTTTTCTTCCAAGGAGCAAGCGTCTTTTAATTTCATGGCTGCAGTCACCATCTGCAGTGGATTTGGGGCCCAAGAAAATAAAGTTACCACTGTTTCCATTGTTTCTCCATCTGTTTGCCATGAAGTGATGGGACCAGATGACATGATCTTATTTTTTTGAATGTTGAGTTTTAAGCCAACTTTTTCACTCTCCTCTTTCACTTTCATCACAACAAAATGTTAATTTTTTTCTTGTAAAAAGATTCATTTTTAGTCTGAGTGAGCTTATACAACAATGTTACTGAAAGTCAGGGATTTACTCAAATAGTTACAACTGCTTATTATTGGTTCTTGACATTTAGTTTCTATGCATATTTATTCTGTTGCAAAATACTGTATCACTTGAAACATTAATAAACAAAAATGTTTGTTTTTGTTTCAAAAACTATGGAAATGATATGGTTATCTGGTTTGTAGAATACCCTGAATACACCCTTTTATATGGGTGCATTATCCATAAAAATGTCCTTTTGCATGATAGAATTAAAAAGCTTTTTGATAAGCAGTAGGATTAATAAAAGATAAGTATAACATCACTAAAATTCTAGATTGCTTCTGGAGGTACTGATGGCTGTATTAATTCTTTATTTTTCTCTCCTTGGACATTTTTTGGGTAATGATCTAATTTCCAAATGAGCAAAGTGCTGTGGAGAGAAAGGAAGAATAAAAATCTTGTCCTAGAGGATCTTGATGCTTATAATGTAGTTAAGTGTCTAGAGATAAATTCTAAAGTGCCAAATGTCAAATTTATAATGCCATATAAATACATTAAAGATCTCTAAGGGATTTATTGAATCAGAATTTTAGCACTAAAAGGGATCTTAGCAATTCTCAAGTGAAAACACTTTGTTTTAGGAATGAGTAAGCTGGGGCCACCAAATGGAAGGTGACTTACCTAGGACTCAATGGCTGTCCTTGGTAGACGTGAGCTATAGACTTGGGTTCAAGGTCTCATTTTAACTAAGCAAGGCCATTTCTGAAAGCTCTAAGGGCTAACTACTAATTCACGTTGCTCCACTCTTTTGTTTAGAGTTGTATCTCTTCCTTGCTTTAGAAAATTTTATTTAGCTTTTTCATTCCAGTTTATTGAACACCAGCTGTTTATGTGAGAAGATGTGAACGGAGTAACTGATGATACCTTTTTATTCTTGTCCTGCCTTTCCATTTCTAGGCATCAACTACAGTTATTGGTCTAAGTGGTGCCAAGGATACCAAAGAGAGAAACAGTAGTACATCTAGTAAAATGCCTATATTTGTATGCTTGGAGAAGCGGATACCTTCTGATGCCCTGATAGCTCAGTTGGTAAAGAATCCTCCTGCAATGCAGGAGACCCTGGTTGGATTCCTGGGTCAGGAAGAACCACTGGAGAAGGGATAGGCTACCCACTCCAGTATTCTTGGGCTTCCCTTGTGGCTCAGCTGGTAAAGAATCTGCCCGCAATGCGGGAGACCTGGATTTGATCCCTGGGTTGGGAAGATCCCCTGGAGAAGGGAAAGGCTACCCACTCCCGTATTCTGGCCTGGAGAATTCCATGGACTGTATAGTCCATGGGGTGGCAAAGAGTAGGACACGACTGAGCGACTTTTACTTTCACTTTTGATGCAAATCTGCTCAAATGAATATTGGATTCCTTAATGTTCTGTAGTTTCCTTTAACATTCTATTATCGACTTTACTAATAAAATGGTGAAAATAAATACATATAACTATTGAGGATTTGTGATGGAAGTACAATTTATTTATCTGTGGAGTTTTCCTGTGTGTAGTTTGATAAGCTTTAATTAACAATCTATCCACTCTGTTTTAATTCAGTGATATTTACTCAGCTCCCACTAGGTATTAGGTACTATTGTGGGTGCTGGGGCATGTGGGTGCTACTGTGGCCATTAGCCTGTTATTACTCAAGGATACATATTGAAGTAGATAAATTTCTCATTGGATCAGATTTAAGTTTTTGCAGCCAAGGTAAAGCAAATACATAGTGTTATACAGCCTAAATTTATTCTAGCTGTTCTGCAGGAATTATTAGACATAAAGCACAAGATAATAAATTTTTATGATACAAAGTCTGAAGTATTGCTATTGTGCAATACAGAATTTTGTCTATGACTCTGTTTTTTCTTCTTTCCTCCTTTCTACTTTTCTTCCTTTTTATTATAGAATCATTAGAAAAAATGTTAAATTAGATCTATAAATTAAACAGGTTTTCTATTAGTTCTAGCCAGTGAAAAACAGACCATTATTTGGAACATTTGGTAATATCTAGAGAACATGTTGAGTAAACTCTAAAAATCTGCTATGATCAAAGTATACTCAAAGTTTGGAATAATGTTTTGTAAGCTAATACCAAAACACATGAGAGTTCAATAAGCAGATATACAGAGGTTTCTGTGCTCATAAATTTTGTATCTGTCACTATAATTGCCTTCTTGATATATCTGGGATGACTGAGTCTTTACTGTTTGCCTGGAATTTTTCCAGGTTTAGGAGTCAGTCTCAAATCTCAGGAAACCCTTCAGTCTTGAGCAACCAGGAGAGTTGGTAACCCTAATTATATCTAAATCTGAAGATTTATTTTCTCCATTTCAGAGATGAAGTGATTAATGAACAAATATCATGTGTGAACCTATTTAGCTAAAGGGCACATATTAGCATATTACTATTTATCTGACTACAGTGATCGATAATTGGAAGATGAGGGAATAGGTGGATGGATGGATGGCTGGATCGGTAAATAATATAGGGAAATGACTATGTAATGTACCTTCTGAATGGTTAGGAAACATCATCTGTTAAAATCCTACTTGCATCTTAAGGGCCAACATAGCTCTCATCTTTTTGTCAAGATTTCTTTAAACCTTGCAAGTAAATCATTTTTCTCTCTGCCTACAAAATTCTGTTTATATCTTTATTACTTGACTTAACATAGTTGTATTATACTTTTAATATGCATGTTTGTGTGTTCAGTTGCTCATTTGTGTCCTACTCTTGTGACCCTATAGACTAACTCGCCAGGCTCCTCTCTCCCTGGGATTCTCCAGGCAAGAATACTGGAGTGGGTTGCCATGCCCTCCTCCAGGGGATCTTCCCGACCCAGAGATCAAACGCACATCTCCTGCATTGTAGGCAGATTCTTTACCACTGAGCCACCTGGGAAGCCAGTATTTGTTGTATACATATCTGTATTCTTCACTGACTGAACTATGAATTCCTTGCAGAGCAAGAATTGTGCCTTAATACCTTTTTGTCCTTCACCTTCCATATACTGCCTGCGCCAAGCACAAACTGAGTATGTTATTGCCAAACTGAGCATTCATTTTTCCCTTCAATTTTAATAATCTTTATTTAAACATAATTTTCCTATAATAATATTCACCAGTTTTAAATGTACAGTTCAGTAAGTTATAGCAAAACCAAGATAAAACATTCCAATCACCCCAAAAAGTCCAACTGTGCCACAATGCAGTTACTCATTCTCTGTCACCCTGGCCTCTGGCAACTGCTGATATACTTCATAGTTTTCCCTTTTCTAGCTTTTTATATGAATTTCATGTGTTTGGCTTCTTTTTATATGTTTAGCTTTTTTGAATTAACATAGTACTTTCAGAAAATTATCTCATATTGGCTTCTATCAGGAATTTGTTTCATTTTATTGCTGGGTAGTATTGCATGACTGAGCGACTTCACTTTGTTTTCACTTTCATGCATTGGAGAAGGAAATGGCAACCCACTCCAGTGTTCTTGCCTGGAGAACAAGAGAATCCAGAGATGGGGGAGCCTGGTAGGCTGCCATCTATGGGGTTGCACAGAGTCGGACACGACTGAAGTGACTTAGCAGCAGCAGCAGCAGTATCGCATTATATGGATACACCACATTTTATCTTTTATTTTGTTAATGGACACTTAGTTATTTCCAGTTTTAGGTTATTATAAATAACACTCCTGGTGGCTTTTCTGGTGTCTCAGATGGTAAAGAATCTACCTGCAATGCAGGAGACATGGGTCCAATCCTTGGGTTGGGAAGATCCCCTGGAGAAGGAAATGGCTACCCACTTCAGTATTCTGGCCTGGAAAATTCCATGGCAGGCTACAATCCATATCATCTTAAAGAGTCAGACATGACTGAGGTGAGTGACTTAAATAACACTGCTGTAAATATTCCCAAAGAAAGGCAGTGCCAAAGAACGCTCAAACTACTGCACAACTGCACTCATCTCACACACTAGTAAAGTAATGCTCAAAATTCTCCAAGCCAGGCTTCAACAGTATGTGAACTGTGAACTTCCAGATGTTCAAGCTGGTTTTAGAAAAGGCAGAGGAACCAGAAATCAAATTGCCAACATCCACTGGATCATTGGAAAAGCAAGAGAGTTCCAGAAAAACACCCATTTCTGCTTTATTGACTATGCCAAAGCCTTTGACTGTCTGTATCACAATGAACTGTGGAAAAGTCTGAAAGATATGGGAATACCAGACCACCTGACCTGCCTCTTGAGAAACCTATATGCAGGTCAGGAAGCAACAGTTAGAACTGGACATGGAACAACAGACTGGTTCCAAATAGAAAAAGGAGTACGTCAAGGCTGTATGTTGTCACCCTGCTTATGTAACTTATATGCAGAGTACATCATGAGAAACGCTGGGCTGGAAGAAGCACAAGCTGGAATCAAGATGCCGGGAGAAATATAAATAACCTTAGATTTGCAGATGACACCACCCTTATGGCAGAAAGTGAACCACAACTAAAGAACCTCTTGATGAAGGTGAAAGAGGAGAGTGAAAAAGTTGGCTTAAAGCTCAACATTCAGAAAACTTAGATCATGGCATCCGGTCCCATCACTTCATGGCAGATAGATGGGGAAACAGTGGTTGACTTTATTTTTCTGGGCTCCAAAATCACTTCAGATGGTGATTGCAGCCATGAAATTAAAAGACGCTTACTCCTTGGAAGGAAAGTTATGACCAACCTAGACAGCATATTAAAAAGCAGAGACATTCCTTTGCCAACAAAGGTCTGTCTAGTCAAGGCTATGGTTTTTCCAGTAGTCATGTGTGGATATGAGATTTGAACTATAAAAAAGCTGTGTGCTGAAGAATTGATGCTTTTGAACTGTGGTGTTGGAGAAGACTCTTGAGAGTCCCTTGGACTGCAAGGAGATCCAATCAGTCCATCCTAAAGGAGATCAGTCCTGGGTATTCCCTGGAAGGACTAATGTTGAAGCTGAAACTCCAGTACTTTGGCCACCTGATGCAAAGAGCTGACTCATTTGAAAAGACCCTGATGCTGGGAAAGATTGAGGGCAGGAGGAGAAGGGGATGACAGAGGATGAGATGGTTGGATGGCATCATCACTGACTTGATGGGCATGGGTTTGGGTGATCTCCGGGAGTTGGTGATGGAGAGGGAGGCCTGGCGTGCTTCGGTTCATGGGCTTGCAAAGAGCTGGACACAACCGAGTGACTGAATTGAACTGAGCTGAAAGTATTTGACCAAATTCAATACCCGTTCATAATGAGAACTATCAGCATGCTATGAATAGACAAGAAATGCTGAAGTCTCAATTTCAAAGAGAGTCTATGAAAAAAAAAATCTACAGGTAACATCGTACTGCTTAGTGCTAAGAGATTAAGCACTTCTCTTTAAAGATTAGTACTATGTCCGCACTCTTCTGTTCAACATTGCACTGTCCACCTTCTGTTGAACTACGGGTCAACACTGCTCTGGAGCACCTGCTGCTGCTGCTGCTGCTGCTGCTATGTTGCTTCAGTCGTGTCCAACTCTGTGCGACCCCATAGACGGCAGCCCAGTAGGCTCCTCCATCCCTGGGATTCTCCAGGCAAGAACACTGGAGCGGGTTGCCATTTCCTTCTCCAATGCATGAAAATGAAAAGTGAAAGTGAAGTCACTCAGTCATGTCCAACTCTTCATGACACCATGGACTGCAGCCTACCAGGCTCCTCCGTCCATGGGATTTTCCATGCAAGAGTACTGGAGTTGGGTGCCATTGCCTTCTCTGCTGGAGCACCTAAAAGAGTCAGATTTAGAAATCTAAAATAAAAAAAAAAAAAAAAGAAATCTGAGGTAAAGATGTCTTAATTCACTCTTTTATTCAGTATATTTAAAGAGAAACTATATTGGTTGAGAATTTCACTAAACTTTGTGATAGGTTACACTCTCTTGGTAAATACTCATACTTTTCCCCTATCTTCTCCTAAAGAAGATCAACTTTGTCAGTCAACATTTCTTACTAATAAATATATACCAATGCTTACTTTGACAATGCACAAGAAATCTAACTAGGTAGATATATTATAGGAATTAATATGTAAAATAACAGGCTGGATTATGTAGATAACATGGCTGCTCTTTGCGAGAGAGGAGGTGTGTAGCTAGACCTAAGACTATGTATATACTTTTGTATAACTTCATGAAAACACGTAACTCTTAATCACTTTTCTAATGTAACATGAATTGCTATATCAAGACTGAACTGTTGATGAAAAGTAGTAGTAGTGTGGCATCATAAAGTAAAATGATTCTCATCTATCAAAATAACATCTTATGACTTCAAAGCATATTGGAGGCATGTCGAGAGAAATGTAGTTTAGTTTTGTTTCAGGCAGATTACGTGTTAATAATTATTACTGCATTATTTTTTTTAATCTAAAATACTACCATATATCAGAGACCAGCTCATATTTCTGCTCCTTGAATTTCTTCCTGATCAACCTTATTGGAAATGATTTTTACCTCTAAATTTGCTTACAAGTTATAATCCCTACTGCTCAATGTATTAGAGTTTATATGGTATTGTCTTTTAACTTCATTACCATATATGTAATAATTTCAATTTGGTAGAGTTAAGTTTACAGGAGTTTTAGATTGACATATACATTTAAAGAAAGTATGGAGTTCCCTATAATCCTTACCCTCCATCCACAAACACAATTTCCCCTGTTATTAATATCTCATCATTGTTTAGTCACCAAGGCACATCTGACTCTTTGCAACTTCATGGACTATAGCCCACCAAGCTCCACTGGGAATCCATCGGATTTCCCAGGCAAAAATATTGGAGTAGATTGTCATTTCCTTCTTCAGAGCATCTTATTAACATGGTAAATTTGTTAAAATTGAGGAGTCAATATTGATACATTGTTATTAATTAAAGTCCATAGTTTAGATTTCACTCTGTGAGTGGTACATTCTGTAGGTTTTTCCAAATGTATAATGGCCTATATCCACCATGACAGTGTCCTACAGAAAAGTTTTGCTGCCCTGGAAATGCTCTGTGTTCCACCTATTATCCCTTCTTCCTTTCCCCTTGCTCCTAGTCCCTGGAACCACTGATATTTTAACTGCCTCCATTGTTTTGCTTTTTTCAGAATATTATATTATTGTAATCATACATTGTGTAACATCACACTGCCTTCTTTCCATTAGTATTGATAGTATGTATTTAATATTCCTTCATGTATTTTCATAAGAAGATAGCTTATTTCTTTCTAACACCAATATTCCGTTTTCTAGACATATTGCAGTTTATTTATGCATTTGTCTACTGAAGGACATCTTTTTATTTGTTTATTGACCACACTGGGTCTTTGTTGCTGTGCATGGGCCTTCTCTAGTTTTGGTGAGTGGGGACCACTCTCTAGTAGGTGTGCAGGCTTCTCATAGCTGTGCCCACTCCGTGGTGGAGCACAGGCTCCAGGTTCGTGGATTTCAGTAGTTGTAGCACATGGGTTCAGTAGTTGTGGCTTGCAGACTATAGAGCACAGGCTCAGCAGGTGTGGCTGACGAGCCCAGTTGCTCCACAGTATTTGGGATCCTCCAAACCAAGGATTGAATTGGTGTCCCCTGCATTGCAAGGCAAATTCTTAACTACTGGACCACCAGGGAAGCACTGAAGAATGTCTTGATTGATTACAAGTTTGGCAACTATAAACAAAGCTGCTATAAACATCCTTTACAGGTTTTTGTGTAGGTGTAACTTTTTAACTTTTGAGAGTAAATACCAAAGAAAGCAATAGCTGAATTGTACTGAAAGAGTATGCTTAGACTGACTGGTTTGATCTCCATATAGTCCAAGGGACTCTCAAGAGTCTTCTCCAACACCGCAGTTCAAAAGCATCAACTCTTTGGTGCTCAGCTTTCTTTATGGCCCAACTCACATCCATACATGACTACTGGAAAAACAATAGCTTTGACTATATGGACCTTGTTGGCAAAGTAATATCTCTGCTTTTTACTATGTTGTCTAGGTTTGTTATAGAATTTCTTCCAAGGAGCAAGCATCTTTTAATCTAATGGTTGTAGTCACCATCTGCAATGATTTTGGAGCCCAAGAAAATAAAGTCTGTCACTGTTTCCACTGTTTCCCCATCTGTTTGCCATGAAGTGATGGGACTAGATGCCGTGATCTTAGTTTTTTGAATGTTGAGTTTTAAACTAGCTTTTTGACTCCCCTCTTTCACTCATCCTCTTAGTGTAGTTCCTCCTCGTTTTATGCGATCAGATCAGATCAGATCAGATCAGATCAGTCGCTCAGTCATGTCCGACTCTTTGCGACCCCATGAATTGCAGCACGCCAGGCCTCCCTGTCCATCACCAACTCCCAGAGTTCACTGAGACTCACGTCTATCGAGTCAGTGATGCCATCCAGCCATCTCATCCTCTGTCGTCCCCTTCTCCTCCTGCCCCCAATCCCTCCCAGCATCAGAGTCTTTTCCAATGAGTCAACTCTTCGCATGAGGTGGCCAAAGTACTGGAGTTTCAGCGTTAGCATCATTCCTTCCAAAGAAATCCCAGGGCTGATCTCCTTCAGAATGGACTGGTTGGATCTTCTTGCAGTCCAAGGGACTCTCAAGAGTCTTCTCCAACACCACAGTTCAAAGGCATCAATTCTTCGGCACTCAGCCTTCTTCACAGTCCAACTCTCACATCCATACATGACCACAGGAAAAACCATAGCCTTGACTAGATGAACCTTTGTTGGCAAAGTAATGTCTCTGCTTTTAAATATGCTATCTAGGTTGGTCATAACTTTCCTTCCAAGGAGTAAGCTTCTTTTAATTTATTCAATAAGGGTGGTGTTATCTGCATATCTGAGGTTATGATATTTCTCCTGGCAATCTTGATTCCTGGCATTTTACATGATTTACTCTGCATATAAGTTAAATAATTGGGTGAGTTTGTAGATACCCTCAAAATGACTTGCTGTGATTTTCACTGGAATTGTGTTGAATCCATATATCACATCAGGAGCATCTTAACAACGTTGAGTCTTCCTATTCATTTACATGGAATAGCTGTCATTTAGATCATTTATATCTTCTTTTATTTCTTACATCTCGGTTTTACCATTTTCTTCATATAGGATCTTGTATGTATTTTATTAGATTTATGTTTCCCCTCAGTATTTCTTTCTTTTCTTTTTTTCTGAGCATGAGTCTTAATGACAGCAACTTAATGCAATTTCTTTGTTGTTGTTCAGTCACTAAGTCGTGTCCGACTCCTTGTGACTCCATGGACTGATGCATGCCCGACCTCCCTGTCCCTCACTGTCTCCCAAGCCACTCTAGCATTCTTGCCAGGATAACCCCATAAACAATATAAAAGGCAATTTTTTTAGGAGCTGCAAAACTAAACCATTATTCCAAGTCATCATCTTTGACTTCTCCATGTTTGCTCTATAGATCATTCCAACTGTACAAAGCTCATGTGAAGAAAAGAAGCAAAGATGTTCCCTAGTAACAAAATGAATTGTATAGTCTACCAATATTCATTATATAATTATATGCTTTCACAAATAAATGGAAAAATTTGGAAAAAATAAGTTTGTCTAATGAAAGAAAAAAATTTTTTAATTAACTCACAGAATTTTCAGCATACTTATGGTTTTCTTTTTTTTTTTAACTTCTTCACTTTTGATGATGAAATTGAGGAATGCAGCTGATTTTTTTTTTTTTTAAGTGATTGCCTCAACTCTAATTCCTTTTCGGTGATCAGATGCAATAGGCTCAATCTCAAGCTCTGCACCTGTTTTTCACACCATTTGGCTATTGAGGTAGAATCTCACCTGGCAGGATCCAGCCTTATTAATAGTAATGAGCTGGAATGAGCTAGATTCTATAAGAATCAGGAACTTGGGAGAAGAAGTGATTCTGGCAGATTAAGGTTTAAAATTCTGTGACTGTGATTCTGTCACTGTCCCATTAGAGTGACTGCCTTTTTTGTTCTCTTTTCACCTTGCCTGAGAAACATGATCTGGAATCATTCCAGAAACCACTCTCAGGCGGTGAATATTTTTTAAAAGCTGTTCTCTTTGACTAACAAGGATTTTCTTAAAAATAAGGACCATCAGGTTCTCTCTTTCTTTCAGTTGTGTCAGAAATATGTTGCTGAATTGAAGTGGCTAAGGTTATAGCTGGTATGGAAAGCAGTGAGCAATAAATTGAAATGCCCAAATACCTTATTTTCCAAGTATAACAGTCATTTTATTTTTCCAACATGATAGGCTTATATATATATATATATATAAACCATTTATATAATTAGATTCATGGCTAAAGGGTCATATGGTATTTAGCATTGCTAGTGGTCTCTAGATATGACAGGTTACTTTGGGATGTTTAGTTCTCTGCTGAGGTTGCTGCTGCTGCTGCTGCTAAGTCACTTCAGTTGTGTCGGACTCTGTGCGACCCCATAGATGGCAGCCCACCAGGCTCCCCCGTCCCTGGGATTCGCCAGGCAAGAACACTGGAGTGGGTTGCCATTTCCTTCTCCAATGCGTGAAAGTGAAGTCGCTCAGTCGTGTCCGACTCTTTGCAACCCCATGGACTGCAGCCTACCAGCCTCCTCCGTCCATGGGATTTTCCAGGCAAGAGTACTGGAGTGGGCTGCCATTGCCTTCTCTGTCTGCTGAGGTTAGGTGATTTTAATTATAGTCTTTGGTTCTTGGGACAAACAGGTTTTACAAAGTTTACTCCTGCTGGCCAGAGCCACCTGAGGGAAAGACAGGTAGCTCTTTTTCTTTGGCTGCTTATTGGTAGCTTGTTTGAATCATGTTACTCGACCTCTCTGTATTTCATTTCTTCACATCTGAAATGAAGAGAGTACCTCCCCAGTGGACCTCACTGCTCAGAAGAACAGTCAGCAAAATGTAGACTGTGTCTCCTGTCAGCTATTCCGGAGGAAGCTTGAGCTGAAACCACAGCTCTCCCTGATGTAATTCTCTTCTTGACCTTCCCTGAACTATGCCTAATGGAAGTCGTTAAACTCTGGTATTGCACCTACATTAGGCCACTGCTGTATGGAAATTGATTCAATGTCCATGAGTTCTTAGTCTGTTGAAAACTCATGTAATAAGTGATTATTTTACAATAACATCTGATCAGCTCTAACTACTTCAAAAAATCGAAAAATCATATCTGCTTACTTTAAAATAATTCTGTATAGTTTCTTTAGTGTCTTTTAAATAGTGAATTTTCAGAAGTGTGATAGAAACTGCTTACTAGAATTTTATATGAAATACTTTAAAAAGTGATTTTAGCATGCCCCTTGAATATTAACCTGGAGAAGGAAATGGCAACCCACTCCAGTAATCATACCTGGAGAATGCCATGGACAGAGGAGCCTGGCAAGCTACAGTCCATGGAGTTGCAGAGTCAGGCATGACTGAGTAATTATCATTCACTGACTCACTTGAATACTAAAGAGCAATAGTTATTTTATGTCAAGATCAGATAATTTTAATTGATGGACAGTGTATCCTAATCCATTAGGTATATCTCAGGGTTTCTTAAGAGGAAGGTTCAGACTCCAGGGATGTTTGAAGAAAATCTGATTTTATAACTTAGTTTCTACAATATTACCCATAAGATTTCTTCCCCTATTCCAAATGCAATCATTTCAGATTGCAAATATATGTTGTTTATGTTTTTAATACATAGTTTTTCTTTGGCAACACATTGTGATATTAAGAGAAAATGAGAGAGAGCAACGAAAACCATGGAATACTAACAAAAAGCTTAGTATGTTAGCAGCATCTACTGCATATCAGAGAAACGAGTTATGAAATAATGAGGCCCGTATTGAAATACAGCAGAGTTATTTTTTTCCCAGAGAATCTCTTTTTGATGGTATATTTAATAAGCAGCTTCACAGGCAGTTGTACCATATTCATTACAAATAAATTGCACAGTTTTTCCATTGCATAAAAATCTCATCACAGCCTTTTGCTTTTGTCTTTGTTTAGAAAGAAGGTGATTATTAAGTATATTCAGCAGTAATGGCAGACATAGAGATTTCTCTATGCTGATTGCGAAATCTAATTTGTATAATTTATAAAGCGAGAGACGGAGAGAATGTGGTGGAGTACAAGGAAAAAACACACGCCAAACAATGTATTTTCAGTTTGTCACTGGCCCTGGTAATCAGTATGAGGGTGTTTGATGTGTAAGCTAATGGCAGAGCTGCAGAGTTTATGATTACTGGACTTGACACTGCAAATTCATTTTGCCAAACTTTGGCTAGTGTTACAAAAAAAATCTGATTTTTCATGCTGAATTTGGTGACTTATTTGCAACACATGAATAAAGGTTAATTTTGCCCCTCACAATTTTTCAGATGTCTATATAAAGAAACAGCAGAGGTTGATCAACAATTGTTGTATTTTTATTATTTTTTAAAGATTTGTCTGCTCTGTGTTTTTGAGCTTCTTAAATGTTTAAGAACATGGAACTATGTAAGCTTTAAGAAATTAATTTTCTAAAACACTCAAGATTTATTTTGTCCCCATGTATTCAAATCTGTTAGCCAAATATCTGTTTCATTTTTGCCTTTGCCTTTTAAGAAATCATTCCTCCTAGTCTGTCTTTCCACACTAAGAAGCTTTTGTGGTAATAATAATAATAACAACAACAACGACAACAGTCTGCTTTAGTCTGTGAATTTAGATTTCATCGTAATCAAATTTCTGCCTCATGAAATTAAAGTTAGAATTTTTTGTCCTTTCTATACATATATCAGTGTTTGTGTCTGAATACTGTTGAACTCATAGATGAACAGTATTAGACTTCCCTGCACATGGTAGATAGTCAATAATGTATGTGGTTTATCAACTGAAGATGAAATTTATCAGAGTCATCGTTTTTGCCGGTCCTTCAACTGTGTCTGTAGGTCAGTAGTGCTGTGCACTGATCAGAAGCTCTCACTGGACCAAGGGTTCCCACTAACCATCCTTGGTCATCTCAGTTACAGACGGCTCAGCGGCTCTTCTTGCTCTTGTTCTCTTTCTCTCTCTCCCTCTACCCTCCACGCCCACATATCCCCCATTAATAACAGGAGACATTTTAGCCATTTTAGCTTGTGACATTTTATCTGTGAAATTCAGTGAATTCAGTATTTTCAGGTATCTACACAAAATAAATCCTTGTGATCTCATTTGTAATATAAAAACCATCACCAATGTTATTTCAATGTACAAGTCATTAACAAAAGTAGACTCCTTTTCTCTGTGTATCAATCTAGATCCATAAGTAAATTCAGAAAATGAGAACTCGGCACATATTGGCCACATCCAGACCTGTTTGTTTTCTGCCACACTGAGTTGTTTGTTTATACCATCTATCAAATCCAGTTGTGAAACTGCAGTAGAAGTTGAAGTGGCTCTTTATAAGCAACAGGTCAATAAATAGAGTGGTTAATTCATGATGAATTAGCAATCCAGGGGTGAAGAACATGACAAGGACTAAAAATGTAAACTGAGTTATATAGAAAGATAAAAGCAACTTAAGTTGGACAAATGCATCTTGTTTCATTTGTGTCTCTTATAAGGCCTTAGCCAGCTCAAGAACTATCTCTGATATAGACAGAAAAAAAACTAAGAGAAAAAAATTTAAAAAACAGCATTATATAATCCCAAACTTCACAACTCTGTACAATATTCAATCACTTTTTTTTTCCCCTAGCAAAAAAAAAAAAAAATCAAACCTAAAAGCATGGTAAATGAAACCTTGACTAAAAGTCTTAAGAGCAGTGTGGGAATAATTTCAATAATTTAAAAAGATGTTCCTGGTTGTAATAAAAATTGATTCCTTTTATTTACTTGAAGGCATGCTTGTTGTAAACACCTTAAAATTAAATTGAAATGCACCTAATCCATGTTTTTCTGAACTACTTGATTCAGTATTTTCAAGTACATTTGTGTTGGAATTTCTGAGCTATTTATATGTAAATAGAAAGTCTTCTGTAATTGGCATAGGGAAAACCTGCCAGAAGCCCAGTAATCTAATCTAAGTTGCACTTTTTTTCCCCCTCTCTGTTATACATTCATAATGGCATTTGAGGGCAAACAGTTTCATCCTTATGTCAACATCACTCTCCTTTGCAATAAGGGAAAGGATAGGGAAACTTTGTTTTAAGGATTAAATGGTGAAATTTTTCTGTGACACACCATCTTAGACAGAGCTGCCAGGTTTTATAGGGAGCAAAAAGATATCATTAACTTCTAACTACTTGGAATAGGAATTCAAATGATTTGCTTCAGGTAGTAGGATGAAAAAAAAGTAAAATTGCACAATTTTTCTGGCTGTAATAGACTTTGTTATATTGAATTTTATTTTAAAGAATGCGTTCTGCTTGAGACTTTGGTAACTGATACTGAAGCAGTTGTTCTGTTTATGCATTTTTCCTTATTTGTGTTTATTGGGGAAAACCTTAGCCAGAAGTCCTATCAGGTAGGCTTCCCTGGTGGCTCAGAAGGTAAAGAATCTGCCTGCAATGCAGGAGACCCAGGTTCGACCTCTGAGTCAGGAAGATGCCCTGGAGAAGGGAATGGCAACCCACTGCAGTATTCTTGCTTGGAGAATTCCATGGACAGAGGAGCCTGGTGGCCTACAGTCCACGGGGTCACAAAGAGTCGGGCACAACTGAGACTACCACACATACACAGATACTGTAGGAACTTGTTATATGCCTATTATCAACCATGAGATGTTTAAAATTAAAGGAGCCTAGGGTGGGGGGAGTCTGAATCCCAGCTGCATTCTGGAGCAAGCAATATTTTTTTTAAAAGGTTTCATACTAAATTAGTTAAAATAAGGTTTATTATTCATGCTGCCATCTAGCCATCCATTCAGGTATCTATCCATTCATTCATTCTTTAGTAAATAGTAAATCATGCCCAGCTAGGCTTAAGAACTGGTCTGGATGCTGAGAGTACAATAGCAAACAGGAGACTCACATGGCTGTCATGAAGAGCAGCTTCTTGTAACTGGAACTGTAACTTAAAGTATTGGATTGACCAAAAAGTTCAGTCGGGTTTGACCAACCCAATATATCATTGAGTGAAAGTTACATTAAAAATTTAAGTATTTCCCATTTTCAAGAACTGCATGGTTCTGAGTATTTGTCTTTTCTAAATAGCTAATAGTTATCTTTTGAAGCACAACCGGTTTTAGGTTGATCTCTTTCTAATACATGACCCCTAAATGGAAAGTATTGGATTCAATTTTTATATATGTTTCTGGGATCATGTTTTGGTTATTACACTGGCCTAGAATTCAATATTTAAATAATGTACATGACTAGATTATTAGATTTGATTTTGAATTTTACTTCATTTTTGACTACCAGACTGATACTGTCTTCTTGCTAGTTATTATTTTCTGCTTCTGTAGCAGAAACCTTCTTCCCCTATTCTTCTTATTCTTTCTAATTCATGAATATGAACACAAGCTCCCTAGGGTTACTACAATTATTCCAATTATTTTCAGAATAAGAGATGCTTTATAAAGTAAAATGGCTTTTCCTATAAATAAAATGCATCTTCTTTGCTAAATTTGTATTTTCTGCCTACAGGTCTTCTTTGATTATACTGTTGACCCTTGAACAGTGCAGGGGTTAGCGGTGCCAACCCCTGCACAGTCAAAATTCCCAGTGTAACTTTCAACTCTCCCAAAACTTTACTATTACTAGCGTACTATTGACCCAAAACTTTGCCAATAACATAAATAATTGATTAACACAGCTTTTGTATGTCATATGTACTATATACTGTATTCTTACAATAAATTAAGCTAGAGAAAATGCTATTAAAAAGCATAAGAATGATAAAATACATTTACAGTACTATACCATATTTACAGATACCATAAGTTTATGTCATCTGTTTATAAGATGAACCATCTCTCTGTAAGTACCTACATCAGTAGTCTTATATGAAAAACACTGTAGATGTTATATGCATAACTAACTGCAGATGGGGATTGCAGCCATGAAATTAAAAGATGCTTACTCCTTGGAAGGAAAGTTATGACCAACCTAGATAGCATATTCAAAAGCAGAGACCTTACTTTGCCAACAAAGTTTTGTCTAGTCAAGGCTATGGTTTTTCCAGTGGTCGTGTATGGATGTGAGTTGGACTGTGAAGAAAGCTGAGCACCGAAGAATTGATGCTTCTGAAGTGTGGTGTTGGAGAAGACTCTTGAGGGTCCCTTGGACTGCAAGGAGATCCAACCAGTCCATTCTAAAGGAGATCAGCCCTGGGTGTTCTTTGGAAGGAATGATGTTAAAGCTGAAACTCCAGTACTTTGGCCACCTCATGCAAAGAGTTGACTCATTGGAAAACACTCTGATGCTGGGAGGGATTGGGGGCAGGAGGAGAAGGGGATGACAGAGGGTGAGATGGCTGGATGGCATCACTGACTCGATGGACGTGAGTTTGAGTGAACTCCGGGAGATGGTGATGGACAGGGAGGCCTGGCGTGCTGCAATTCATGGGGTCGCAAAGAGTCGGACACGACTGAGTGACTGAACTGAACTGAACCCTAGATATCAAAAAGGAAAAGATAATGTAAAAATAAGTTTCTATTTATTTGTGGATATAATGATTCATGAGCTTCCCTGGTAGTTTAGTGGTAAAGAATCTGCCTGCCAATGCAGAAGATGCAAGAGATGTGGGTTCAATCTCTGGGTTGGAGAGATCCCCTGGAGAAGGAAATGGCAACATGCTCCAGCATTCTTGCCTGGGAAATCCCATGGACAGAAGAGTCTGGTGGGCCACAGTCCATGGGGTCACAAAGGAGTCAGATAGGACTTAGCAACTGTTTAGTTGTTCAACAAAACAATATAAAAATTCATACATTAGTATTGAAGAAGGAGAAATATGATTGCTTTATGGTAGCCAGTGTACTAATTGTGGTTGCTTTATGGTAGCCTAGCCCATACACTAATGAATGAATCATAAAATGTTTGGAAACATTGTTACATTTTTTTTAATGACTGCTTACCTGTGATAATTGGTTGATACAGTTTCTCCAGTTATGAGAGATGCATATGTACAGTAATATAATTCCTTGATATAAAAGTTATAAAACAGTAAGAAAGCTAATATGTAAATTTTTTTATTAAATATCACTCATCTTAGTGCTCTGTAAGAATATATCAGTATCTGTATTTATGTATATTTTTTTATGCCTTCAGGACATACCTAGATTTTTCTTAATTTTTTTTTTGTATTTCTAGGCTATGTGGTTCATCTACAATTTTTTTTTTATTTGATGTGGATATCCAATCATTTTTGATATGTTTATTGAAAAATATCTGCATATAAATGGACCTGCACAGAGCCAACCTTTATTATTCAAGGATCAATTGTATTCTTGGTCCTATTCTTAATAGATGAGACACTATTTTAACTGTACTTTTACCATTTGAGAAAAATCAAGTCAAAACGACGGTAGTACCAACAATTCAATGTAAATCAGAGCACATATTTGTTAGTATTTGTGGCGAAACATTCTGAATTTTGTGGATAACAAATGTTACGTTCAACACTAACATTCTAGGTTATGCCATGGACAATAGCTGGTTTGATCTAGTAATTCTTATAGTAAAATACCTAGTATTGACATAAAACTTTGAGTTTTACCAAAGGAAACCTTTTTCTCATTTAATCTTCACTTATCGATAGCATCATTAACCACATCTTACAGGCAATGAAACTGGATCATTTATACCACCTGTCTGCTGCATCTGAGTTTTTGACAAGTGGTTTGATGAAAATCACACAATCCCCACATGCTGTTACTGACAAATTTCAGAGTGCTACGCAAGATGGAGTGTGTGGTGGGAGTCAAAGGGTGATGGGGTGGAAGGAGCTAAAGGAATCTCGTAGATGAATCTGGAAGTGACAGCAATGAGATTTCGGAACTGTCTCTATTCTCATTTGGGAACTCTGATAATTTGGTAAGAATTACTTATAGGCAACCAAAATTGCAGTAGTTCTCTGCAGTTGAAAATATCCTTGACTATTCACACATATCTCTAAATTAGTGATTCTTAACCTTTTTGGAGTCTCTTACCCTCTTGCAGATTTGATCAGAGTCATGGACTTTGAGCCCATAGAACTGCATGTTTATTTCTGATGGTTTCATCCTCTAAAGTCCATACATTAACCACAGCACCTGTAAAAGTTGTGAAGTTTAAGAACCTATGATTTGAATAAAGTTCCAAATTTCTATTTGTTTGAAAGGGAGCATTTTGAGATATCATAGTCTACATGATTTTTTTTTTTTTTAACTAAGGCTGTAAGGACTTGAATATCTAAGTATCAATTTAATAAGGAAATAATATCATTCTGTATGCATGGGTTTAGCTGATATAGAAAATGTGTGAACGTAAGAGTTCACTTTTAGGGAACTTTTACACTACTGCAGATGCTAAGTAAACTAGAACTTGCCTCCAGGGCACTTTAAAAGAGATGTGAAATTTCCTCGGGCCCAGCTTCACACACTACATCCTGTGTCCACAGCAGCAAATTCGCAGGGTCTTCGGTGACCATGTAGCCTTGTCAACAGCTTCACTGCTACATGTTGTGTCTCTCTCTTCTACGGAGGGCATGAGCAGTTGATACAGAGAAGCAAGTGTGATTTTGTGTTTTATCTGGTTCAGAGCCCAGAAGTGACTGGATCTACCTTGTGTGTTTGCTGTCTTTCTCGTATAACTTTGCAACATTTTCCCATAAAAAAAAGGATGGTCAGCATTAAAAATGAACAAAATGTATTTTTGATCAGAGTTCCAGTATGCTTTTAAAGGCCATCTTGGGTCTGTTCCATGGAGCTTTGGGGAAGGGATCAGTTTATTTGGTGACCCAGAAATTGGATGTCATGATATGAATTGGTGACCCCTCTGCTTCTGTTTTGAGTCCTGGAGCTACAGGATATAGATCATCCTTGAGGAGGGGCAGGTTTCTATTGACTTTAGATCTGTGTTTTCTTTTCTTTTTTTTTTTTGCTGCCCCAACACTCACTAGGAGCATGACACAGTCCCATCAACAGCAGGTAACACCTAATTTCTTAAGGGAACAGGGTATCTCAGAATGTCTAAAGAGAAGAGAGTGGAAAATGTTCCATCTCCTCCCAGTGCTCTGGAGAGCCTATTCAACTCCACACCCCCAGATTGGAAAAAGAAAGAAAAGTATAGAGATTGACTCGTGACACTGAATCTCTCAGAACATAATGGCAACGTGAACCAAGCTTTAGGCTTGGGCGTTGTTTCCTTTGTTGGGTCAGTGGGGGGTCTTCGTGCTAAAGATGCCACTTAAATCCTGAAACTATGATGCCAGAGAGCTGTAGGTTCTTCTACAACCAGTCTGTCTTTGTCCCTGTCACCCTAGTCTCCTTGGATATGTTAAAGCTAAGGTCATGGCTCACCTGTACTGGTGTGGAAAATGAGATTTAGACAATGGCTGTATCTTCAGTCTGGAGTTTTCTGGGGGTGGACAGGGCCACTTTTAGTTCATTTGGAAAGAGAATAGCACAGTGCTTAGTACAAGTCATTCTACTTAAGAAATGCTCTTGATGGATTAGGATGACTGAGGAATCAAATTGTGAAGAATAGTTCTTATTTATACCCTGCTTGGTTGCAGAAAGAATTTTCTGAGGCTTATGAAAATATTTGCTAAATAGAATACAAAAGGAAAAGAGAAGAGAGAGAAGACGAGGCAGAAATGATGGGTTGAATCATGGAAAGAGCTTTATCTCCCCCAAGGAAGTAGGTACCCTCTAGCCTCAAGCCACTATTCGATGGTGGTTTCCTGGTGTAAATAATGGTGTGTTGTAGACTCATCATCTGTAGTGAGCAGTATATCTCTCAGTAGTGTGATAACTTACTATGTAATTTATGAGTGATTTCAGTGTATTAGAGGTATTCATTATATTGCAGTTTCCCTCAATGCACTTGATGGTTTTGGAGATTACAGTCAAATGAGGAAATACTTCATCTCTTCTTATTATTTCAGATTGTCATGCTTCTTCAAAATGAACAGGAATTTAAGAAACACATGACACACTTTTTAAATTTCCTTTGCAAATAATTTGAATTATGTCAGTCACAAATTTTCAACTTGCTTCCTCCCTCCCTTCCCTTTAACTTATTTTAATAAACACCCCTTTTGGAAATAGCTCAATAATAATGTCTTTAAAAGTTTTTATCACATCATTTTTAGTATACTGAAAAGAAAAGTGAAGGCTTTCCTTTCCTCTGACCAAGTATACATGTATCTACTTTTAAATGTCTAGAATGTGTGGTGAAGGGCTTTCCTGGTGGCTCAGTAGTAAAGAATCTGCCTGCCAAGCAGGAGACACAGGTTTAATCACAGGGTTGGGAAGATCCCCTGGAGAAGGAAATAGAAACCCACTCCAGTATTCTTGCCTGGGAAATCCTGTGGACAGAGGAGTCTGGCAAGGTACATTCCATGGGGTCACAAAAAATCAGACACAACTTAGCAAAAATCAATAACAGTATGTGCTAAACTATGAGAATTTATACCAAATCAGTTCAGTTTAGTTCAGCTCAGTTGCTCAGTTGTGTCCGACTCTTTGCAACCCCATGGACTGCAGTACTCCAGGTCTCCTGGTCCATCATCAACTCCCTGAGCCTATTCAAACTCATGTCCATTGTGTCAGTGATGCCATCTAACCATCTCATCCTCTGCCGTCCCCTACTCCTTCCATCTTCAATCATTCCCAGCATTAGGGTCTTTTTAAATGAGTTGGTTCTTCACATCAGGTGGCCAGAGTATTGGAGTTTCAGCTTCAGCATCAGTATTTCCAGTGAATATTCGGGACTGATTCACTTTAGGATGGACTGGTTGGATTCTCAAGAGTTTTATCCAACACCACAGTTCAAAAGCATCAATTCTTCTGCGCTCAGCTTTCTTTATAGTCCCAACTCTCACATCCATACATGACTACTGGAAAAACCAAAGCTATGACTAGATGGACCTTTGTTGACAAAGTACTATCTCTGCTTTTTAATATGCTGTCTAGGTTGGTCATAGCTTTTCTTCCAAAGAGCAAGTGTCTTTTGATTTCATGGCTGCAGTCACCGTCTGCAGTGATTTTGGAGCCCGAAAAAGTAAAGTCTGCTACTGTTTCCACTGTTTCCCCATCTATTTGCCATGAAGTGATGGGACCAGATGCCATCATCTTAGTTTTCTGAATGTTGAGTTTTAAGCCAACTTTTCACTCTCCTCTTTCACTTTCATCAAGAGGCTCTTCAGTTCCTCTTCACTTTCTGCCATAAGGGTGGTGTCATCTGCATATCTGAGGTTACTGATACTTCTCCTGGCAATCTTGATTCCAGCTTGTGCTTCATCCAGTCCAGCATTTCTCATGATGTACTCTGCATATAAGTTACATAAGCAGGGTGACAATATATAACCTTGATGTAGTCCTTTCCTGATTTGGAACCAGTCTGTTATTCCATGTCCAGCTCAAACTGTTGCTTCCTGACCTGTATATAGGTTTCTTAGGAGGCAGGTCAGATGGTCTGGTATTCCCATCTCTTTCAGAATTTTCCACAGTCTGTTGTGATCCACATAGTCAAAGGCTTTGGCATAGTTAGTAAAGCAGAAGTAGATGTTTTTTTCTGGAACTCTCTTGCATTTTTGATGATCCAGTAAATGTTGGCAATTTTATCTCTGGTTCCTCTGCCCTTTCTCAAACCAGCTTGAACATCTGGAAGTTCACGGTTCACTTACTGTTGAAGCCTCACTTGGAGAATTTTGAGCATTACTTTGCTAGTGTGTGAGATGAGTGCAATTGTGCTTTAGTTTGAACAATTCATTGACATTGCCTTTCTTAGGGATTGGAATGAAAACTGACCTTTTCCAGTCCTATGGCCACTCACTGCTGAGGTTTCCATATTTGCTGGCATATTAAGTGCAACACTTTTACCTCATCATCTTTTAGGATTTGAAATAGCTCAAATTCCATCACCTCCACTAGCTTTGCTCATAGTGATGCTTCCTAAGGCCCACTTGACTTCGCATGTCTGACTCTAGGTGAGTGATCACTCCATCATGGTTATCTGGGTCATGAAAATCTTTTTTGTATAAGTCTCTATGTATTCTTGCCACCTCTTCTTAATATCTTCTGCCTCTGTTAGGTCCTTACCACTTCTGTCCTTTATTGTGCCCATCTTTGCATGAAATGTTCCCTCGGTATCTCTAATTTTCTTGACGAGATCTATACCAAATACACAGGTAAGATACTCTCTTGGAAACCTATCAAAAGTACATGTTCTAATACTGTAGGGAAATAGAGATTTCCTTTTGATTTCAAAAAGTTGAACTCAATGTTTTTTTTTAAAGTAATGCCTGCTCTGTGTAAGACAGCCTTGTAGGTACAGTGAGAATTCAAAAATATAAGCAATATAAAAGATACTTGTTACAAGTTTACTGTCCAGTAAGAGACTTATAAAATATGTAATACAAAGTATAGCAACTACAATTTAATACAAAATATACTGTAGTAGAATCTAAGTTCCCTGAATGCAGGAATTTGTGTCTGTTTTGTTCTCACTGGATCACCAGTGTCTACAAAGCTGCCTGGCACATGGCAAGCATGCAATAAATGTACACTGAATAAGTGAATGGAATATGCAAGGGACAGCCAAGGGCTTCCTAGACTGTGTGTTATTCCACTGATCAGGAAAAGCTTTGTGGGAAAGATGGCATTTTGGAGATGTGTGGCAGTGTTTCAGAAAAAGGTGAAAGTATGAATCAGGAAAGCAGAGGGAAGGAAGGTCATTGAGTTTCTTTTCAATTTATGTCCTTCCATGCAATATTTTTTTTTTCCCTGGGAATAATTAACAGTGTCAGCAGGCCAATTTCCAGTACCCAGTGGTAGCGTGTTCCTTCCAAAGGCATTAACTGCTGATTTACACTGGCTCTTGAAACGTTTTAACTCTCTAGGCAAGAATCTGACTTTCTTCCGTGTTCCCTTTCAACTCTGCCTTTTCCTTTCTAACATCATTTTCAAAGAAAGACTGAAGACCCTGAGTAAAAGGAGGTGAAATCCTTTTTCTTTCATTTTGACTTCTTAGTTCTTTGAAAAAGAGGGGGGAGGCCTTGCTGCCTGCCTCCCCCTCGACCCTCTTCCCGGTGCCTCCCTCCTGCCATTGCTCCCAGATGGGGGGTGACTCAGCAGCAGCTGCTTCCCTGCCAGGGGTGCCACCCCCTTTTCTGAACTCCTCTGCAGCCCTGCAGGAATACAGAACCTGGGCCCTGGAGACCATCATAGAGCAGGGAAATAAAGGCAGCAGGGAGGAGCTCTCCATTAAGAGTTGCTCCTTCCTCCTCTTTCCACAGTGTGCTGGCCTTTCTGTGCAGCCAGACATTTCCTTTGTGTAGAGTTGATTTATTTACCTTCTATGCTCATTCAACACATTTATTGTTTATACTGGGTAATCAGAATACAAAGACAGTAGTCATCTCTTTGAAAGAGCGGAACTATCAGTGTGGTATCTAGGAACAAAATAACTTGTAATCACAGTGGACAACAGCATTTAACTTGTCTACATCCCTGCTAGTCTGAGCATATTAAACTAACACAGTTGACAGTATTAATTGACCAAGCATGTTTATTAGAAAGATTGAGCCATGTATGTGTAAGTGTAATCCATGTAATTAAAAAATAAATTGATGCCACTGTGAAATGGATATTTATAAAGAACACTAATACTTGTGGGAAAATATGCAATTAAAAAAAACTTGATTAAAAGCATGGACTCTGAAGCCAAACTATGCAATTCAAATTTTAGTTTCTCCATTGGCTAGCTGTATAATAGCAGGCAAGTCATTGAGCTACTCTGAACCTTATTTTTTTTCTTTTTAATGTGAAATGGGAGCAATAGTACCTACCTTCTAGGACTGTTGGAATGGTTGTTTGATGATTAAATGAGTACATGCAAAGTACTTGGAGAAGGAAATGGCAAACCACTCCAGTATTCTTGCCTGGAGAATTCCATGGACAGAGGATGCTAGTGGGCTACAATCCATGGGGTCACAAAGAGTAGGACATGATTGAGAGACTTACACGCACACACACACACACACACACAGTACTTAGAACTGTGGCTGGTGCATACCAAGTGCTATATGTTAGTCATTATTGAAAGTGTGTCTGCTTTTTAAGGTCTTAACAATGGAACAGCCTGAGGTTAAATACTTCTTTTCTTTAGAAACTTCCCTGTGTTTCGGTGCCCATCTTTTACACCCAATTTCACCCTTTGTCAGTGAACAGTCTAGAGAGTCCAGTTTATGTTATCATGCACAATTTGCATTCAGTATCAGTGCTTGTTTCTGAGACCTGCTAACAACACTGTGTCCCATTAATACTGGGTCCCACGCTCTGCCTGGTACTTTTAATGAACATCCAAGCTGGCTGTGTAGCAATGAAAATTGTCTTGCTACCTCTCAGCATAATGTGCTTGTAGACAATTATTAGATTTTTCCTACTTCTGAGAAAGACCTTGAGCTCAAATAATAGTAGAATAACGATGCTGCCTCAGATTTGAAAAAATAGAAAAGCAAACAGTTTAAGAATAGCTGTAACTTGCATGTGATCAATATTCCGTATGAGTCTAAAGGCGTTAAAGATTCTTGTCTCTTTCATTTCACAAAATAACAGTTTGTCCCAAAGATACGGTTAAGTGGGTTTCTTGCTTTGGGAAAATAAGCCTTTGTTTAATTCAGAATTTTTTTCTGAAGTCAGGAACCTTTCTTTCTGTTCTGTGGTTGTTTTCTTTGACACAGTTTCTGTTGGGTCTGTTCTCCTGGTGGTTCCTGCAATGTCTCTCTACCTTCTAGGGGGCTGTCTAAAGCTGCCTGAGCCCTGCGTAGAGGACTATGCCGGGGTCTGAGTTGGAGCTCTTGGTGTAGAGAATATGAGCACAGCATCAAAGGTCAGAACCAAAGAGACCTTCACCTGTGGTAGGAATGATAAGGAAGGCATTGTATCAAACATAAAGCCCATTTGAAAGTAAACTGAATGCAGAGTAAAAAGAAAGGACAGTGTAAAATGAAGAGGACCTACGACAATTTCTGTAACCAGGATGGGGTGTTTAAGCCTCCTTTTTTTTTCTTTTTTGCTCACTGATCTGTGGTATTTGCAATTACAGGCACAAGACTGAGAAACACCTAACCTTCCTTCCAGCTGACCCATATAATTATTTCTGTTAAAAGCAAGAGATATTACATTAATCTGGTCTTTTGAGATTACTGGAAAATAAGTAACAGCAATAGAGTTATAATAAGCAAATATATTTAGAAAATAGAAGTTGAAGTTCTGTTAATTATCATCATTATGAAATGTCTATTGAGATGAAGTGATTGCTGTCATTTTAGTGAAATTTCTACTTTATTTTTTTCTGCTCAAAATGTTATTAAATTGTAAACATAATACATCCTCAAAACAGTTATCGTATTACTCTGGGAGATTTACAAATTATTGAACTTTTTTCAAATTTGAGAGGGGAATACAAATAATATTCTTATAACTAATCTTCTTCATAGTAAATCTTTATCTGAGTTTAACCTAGATGAAACACAAGGCTTTTAGTGCAAATTGAAGATGTAGTTTTAATTTTAGATGTTGAAATAAGATGTCAAAATGTCTTAGTCAAGCTGACTGATCCATACAGTTGTTTTTGCAATGCACAATCTCAGGCAAGAGGATTTCATATTTTTATCCTTGAAATTCTCTGGCATTATGGCTTTGTTTTCAACACAGCATTATTAATGCTACATTCTAGTTTGTTGTCTTAGGATTCCTAGGGAGTTGAATGCAGTGACTTAGAGAAAATAATTAATAAGGTATTTGAAAAACTACTTTATATCTCTTATCGTTTGAAGGGGGTACAGAATGGTTTGGAATTACTGAATAGTCTATTTTTGGCAGGAAAAAGAGGCTGTATAAGAAGAAGACACATATGTCAATCACTAGACATCAAAAGTCTTTTTTAAACTTTACATTTCAACAGTTTTTAATATACTTAGAGCTGTGCAGCCATCACCATTGACCTCCCATCTCCCCTACCCTAGGCAGCTATTAATCTGGTTTCTGTATCTATAGATTTGCCTATTTGGACAGTCCATATAAATAGAATCATACAATATGTGTGTTTTCTTTAAGTGGTAAAAAGCACAAAATATAACACTGACAGGTTTAAAAAATCTCAGCCTTTTTAAAATGTACAGTTCAATGGCATTAGGTATGTTCGTACTATTGTGAGACAGGTCTCCAGAACATTCTCACTTTGTAAATCTGAAATATGCCCATTAGATAACAACTTCCTTTGGCCCTCCTCCCTTGGGCCCTGGTAACCGCTATTCTGCTTTCTGTTTCTTTGTATTTGACTACTTGAGATGTGTAGAACTATACAGTGTTTGTCTTTCTAAGACTGGTTTATTTCACTTGGCATAATGTCTTCAAGGTTCATCCATGTATTAGCCTGTGACAGAATTTCCTTCTATTTTAAGGCTGATAATATTCCATTGTTTGTACATACCACATTTTTTTTTTCCAGTCTCCTGTCAGTAAACATTTTGGTAGCTTCCACCTCTTGGCTAGTGTGAAAATAGCGCTATAAACATGAATGTACAAATGTCTCTTTGAGACCCTGCTTTCAATTATTTTGTGTAAATACCCAGAAGTGAAATTGCTGGATCATATAGTAGCTCTATCTTTAAGTTATTGAGGAACTTCTGTATCTTCCATAGCGACTGCGTCATTTAACAGTGCCCCCAGTGCACAAGGATTCCAGTTTCTCTACATCCTCACCAACACCTGTTTTCTGTTTGTTTTTATTGTGCCTTCCTAATGGGTGTAAAATGATATCTCATTGTTCTTTTGATTTGCATTTCTTTAATGATTAGTGACTTTGAGCTTTTTATATATTTTTATAAACTTGTTGACCATTTTATATAATCTTTGGAGAGATGTCTGCTCAAATTCTTTGTCCATTTAAAAAGAATTATGTGATTTTTTTGTTGTAGTAATTCTTTTAAAATTGTGGACATTAGCCACTTATCAGATTTATGACTTGCAAACATTTTCTCCTGTTCTGTTTTCTTTTTCACTCTGTTGATTGTGCCCTTTGATGCATAAGCTTTTAAGTTTGATATAGTCCGATTTGTCAGTTTTTGCTCTGTTTCTTGTGCTATTAGTGTCCTATTCGAGAAGTTATTTCAAAAACCGTTTACACATTCATATATATATATATATATATATATATATATATATACAGTCAACTTTTGATTATAAAAACTGAGGTCAGTAATTCAAAGATTAACCCCGAGTCATTTATATTTACATTTAAAATGCAATTTTTGTTTATATCTGCTTATGAGTGTGCCTACAGTTCTGAAAGGTAATTGCAGCAAAATAATGAAGCTTTATCATGAATATATGACTCAAGAAAAGCTGGAAATATGTCTGATTTTCATGGCTTAACCCCCTGAGGAAATGATTTACACGTCCTTCTTTCAAGAATTTTCTTAGTAGGATGCAGAGCTACAAAGGAGTGAATGTGATTTGCTTTTTGCTTAAAAAAAATAGCTTTTTTTAAAAGCTATTTTATGCCTAATATGCTAAGATAATCTGCAATCTAAATTTGAATAAGAGATATGCATAATTAAGATTTAACTCTCTAATAATGCTCAAGTTACAGGGACTTAGGTTACTTTGCAAGTAAAATGGATTATTTCCCCCACTTGTCTGCAGGCGTGTATATGTGAGTATTATGTGGGAAGCGTTAATTTGGAGCGAGGCATAGCCTAATCTCAAAAATCTTTCTTTCTCCTCCTGTGTATATTTTTGTGTGTGAATGACTTACTGTCTCCCGCTTAATTAAAACAAGTTCCTGGATACCATTCCTCAGTCTTTATCTCCCTCACACATCACGTCCCATCACCAGATGATTTCAGTTTTACCTCCAAAATTCTAAAACCACTTCCCTATCCCGGCTATCACTCTCCTTAGCAAAGATGCCATGTTCTGTCTTTAAGTACCATAGTAGCATTTTTCTTATTGTTCTACCTGCCTTGACTTGCCTACTTCAATTAGAAGTCATTGTCCTAAAATATACTTTGCTCGTGTCAACCTCATTCTTAAAATTCTTCCGTGATTCTCAGTTGCTCTTGAATACTAATCCTCTTAGCATGTCTCACAAGCCTTCTGCAGTCTGGCACGTGTTCACCCCAGCAATCTCATCTACTGTCATTTACTTACACCTCTGATAGCCTTGATCTCAGGTTCTTCTAACTGCCTCTCTGCTAATCTGTATCTCCCAGTGAACTGTGTGCTTCCTGAGGTCAGAAATCTTGTCAGTCTAGCCCACTGCTGTAGCCCTTGTGCCCACCGAATGCGATGTATACTCCGTTAGGCATGCGATCAAAGTGTGTTGAATGAAAAAAAGCAGCAGTGCAGGTAAGCATAGGGAACGCTGTCCTCTTCCTAACTGCAAATTTTCTTACAGTGACTTAGTATATTTATTATTTTTTGTCATCCAAGGAGGCTTGAACAAGTTCTCTAAGCTTCCCTTTCCTTATCTGTAAGATAAAGGATAAAGCTTTGGCAGATAAATCTGTAATTGAAAGGTAGTGGACCAGGTCATTGCAAACTTAACACTGTGACCCCACATACACATAGCCACCTAACTTTACCTAAAATTCCAGAGTAGCTGCCACATATGTTATATGCATACATATGTGTATATATACAATAAAATATTTATAAAATTTATTCAGATCAGATCAGTCGCTCAGTCGTGTCCAATTCTTTGCGACCCCACGAATCGCAGCACGCCAGGCCTCCCTGTCCTTCACCAACTCCCGAAGTTCACTCAGACTCACGTCCATTGAGTCAGTGATGCCATCCAGCCATCTCATCCTCTGTCGTCCCCTTGTCCTCCTGCTCCTAATCCCTCCCAGCATCAGGGTCTTTTCCAATGAGTCAACTCTTCGCATGAGGTGGCCAAAGTACTGAAGTTTCAGCGTTAGCATCATTCCTTTCAAAGAAATCCCAGGGGCTGATCTCATTCAGAATGGACTGGTTGGATCTCCTTGCAGTCCAAGGGACTCTCAAGAGTCTTCTCCAACACCACAGTTCAAAAGCATCAATTCTTCGGTGCTCAGCCTTCTTCACAGTCCAACTCTCACATCCATACATGACCACAGGAAAAACCATAGCCTTGACTAGACAGACCTCTGTTGGCAAAGTAATGTCTCTGCTTTTAATATGCTATCTAGGTTGGTCATAACTTTCCTTCCAAGGAGTAAGCGTCTTTTAATTTCATGGCTGCAGTCACCATCTGTAGTGATTTTGGAGCCCAGAAAAATAAAGTCTGATACTGTTTTCCACTGTTTCCCCATCTATTTCCCATGAAGTGGTGGGACCAGATGCCATGATCTTTGTTTTCTGAATGTTGAGCTTTAAGCCAACTTTTTCACTCTCCACTTTCACTTTCATCAAGAGGCTTTTGAGTTCCTCTTCACTTTCTGCCATAAGGGTGATATCATCTGCATATCTGAGGTTATTGAGAATTCTCCCGGCAATCTTGATTCCAGTTTGTGTTTCTTCCAGCCCAGCATTTCTCATGATGTACTCTGCATATAAGTTAAATAAACAGGGTGACAATATACAGCCTTGACGAACTCCTTTTCCTATTTGGAACCAGTCTGTCGTTCCATGTCCAGTTCTAACTGTTGCTTCCTGACCTGCATACAAATTTCTCAAGAGGCAGATCAGGTGGTCTGGTATTCCCATCTCTTGAAGAATTTTCCAGTTTATTGTGATCCACACAGTCAAAGGCTTTGGCATAGTCAATAAAGCAGAAATAGATGTTTTTCTGGAACTCTCTTGCTTTTTCTATGATCCAGTGGATGTTGGCAATTTGATCTCTGGTTCCTCTGCCTTTTCTAAAACCAGCTTGAACATCAGGAAGTTGACAGTTCACATATTGCTGAAGCCTGGCTTGGAGAATTTTGAGCATTACTTTAGTAGTGTGTGAGATGAGTGCAATTGTGCAGTAGTTTGAGCATTCTTTGGCATTGCCTTTCTTTGGGATTGGAATGAAAACTGACGTTTTCCAGTCCTGTGGCCACTGCTGAGTTTTCCAAATTTGCTGGCATATTGAGTGCAGCACTTTCACAGCATCATCTTTCAGGATTTGGAATAGCTCAACTGGAATTCCATCACCTCCACTAGCTTTGTTCATAGTGATGCTTTCTAAGGCCCACTTGACTTCACATTCCAGGATGTCTGGCTCTAGGTGAGTGATCACACCATTGTGATTATCTGAGTCGTGAAGATCTTTTTTGTACAGTTCTTATGTGTATTCTTGCCATCTCTTCTTAATATCTTCTGCTTCTGTTAGGTCCATACCATTTCTGTCCTTTATCAAGCTCATCTTTGCATGAAATGTTCCTTTGGTATCTCTGATTTTCTTGAAGAGATCCCTAGTCTTTCCCATTCTGTTGTTTTCGTCTATTTCTTTGCATTGATCGCTGAAGAAGGCTTTCTTATCTCTTCTTGCTATTCTTTGGAACTCTGCATTCAGATGTTTATATCTTTCCTTTTCTCCTTTGCTTTTCACTTCTCTTCTTTTCACAGCTATTTGTAAGGCCTCCCCAGACAGCCATTTTGCTTTTTTGCATTTCTTTTCTATGGGAATGGTCTTGATCCCTGTCTCCTGTACAATGTCACGAACCTCATTCCATAGTTCATCAGGCACTCTATCAGATCTAGGCTCTTAAACCTATTTCTGACTTCCACTGTATAATCATAAGGGATTTGATTTAGGTCATACATTTTATGTATATATATTAGTTCTAATCATATATTTACCTTCTTAATCACTATTTAGGCTTGTTTAAACTTTTTCACTTAATCACTTTTAAGCTTAATCCCTATTAAGGTTTGTTTAAACTTTTTTCAGTGTCAAATATGTCTTTTTCAACTTAGGCTTGATTTGTCTCAATGTTAGTATCATATAAATATTACTATAAGTGAATACCTTTCCTGTAAATTGAGAAACTATAAAATAGAGGAAATGGATGTATGCATGCCTCTATGAAATATGCATTTGCTCTTATTTTACTAGCTGCATTATTGAGGTACCATTACCTCTGTTGTGAGATATTTCTGAGGGTAATTGCCATATGGTATGAGGTACTGAAGTTTCCTAAAGGAAGCACATAATATACATTCAAAATAATAATGGAAATAATTGTATTGTTTACTCTGAAAACTCGTGTTTGTACATCTCATCAGAAGTGTTATGTGTTAGAATTAGCTAGATAAAATATTAACTGAAATAACTATAGACATTTCTTTTGTTCCTGTCCCTTTGATCTGCATTGCATTCCATCTTCTTAATATAATCTTCTTTCCTTGCATGTCTTTTCCTGCTCTAACTCGCTCAGTACCTGTGTTACCAGCATAGGCAGGAGGCTTTAAGAATTGACATACTTGCTCTCTTGCTGTCCCACACATAAGTAGAAATGACTAGAAAAGCCATTTCCAGTTATAAACTTCCCAGTCTTCAGAGTTCCAGAGGGACATGTTCATGAAAGGAAGTAGTGATCATGAAATTTTTTTGCTCTGCTTCTCTCACCAGAGACACAGCGGTTCCAAGCTTTTGTCATACTCTTCCAAACACCAGGCATACTTTCTTCCTGGTGAGAATTAATTTATAACCCACCAAAATCACACAAGCAATGAAGAGTTTCTTCTTTTGTTCATTTACTTATTCATCCATTCATTCTTTATGGAGAATTTAATCACTTGACACTCTTTCTTAGCTGCTTCAGTCTTTAATACAACACGGTGCCAAAATTCATTCCTTGCCAAGCAGCAAAGTTGCAGACTCGCAGATCATGCCAAGGAAACATCTTGGCCAGAAGTGTAATTACTGAACCATTGGAAATGATCCTGGCCCACAAAAGAAGGATAAAGGACCCCCTAGATTCATCCTGTATTACCTCCCACTCCCAGGTTTCCTTTCAGAGGGATAATAGAAAAAGCAAACTGTTTTTCATATGTGATCCATCCCTGAAGGAAAATGTTTCTTGAGCAAATGTCTTTATGAGTATTTTCTTCTTTAATGATAGCACATATACCTATCTGTTTTGGGTGCATGTGGCTTCAGGAAAAATGCAAGAGCATTTTTCTCCAGGTATACGGTTTGGTCAACAGTTAAGAGTGTCAAGACTGAATTACATATTAATGAACACTGCTCTCAGCAAATGGAAGTCCATTTAAAATTCAGTTTCACAATGTGATTAACCCAGCACGCTACTGACTCTCTTTACACAGATCACTGGACCCATGAATTTGCAAGTCCTCTTTGGTGGATATTTTTCTTTCTTCTGCAGTCACTGCCCATCTTCCCATCTCTACCCCTCATCAAAACCGCTCACTCCTGCAGCCCGTTCCTAGTTGTCACCGTCATCTACTGATCTGTGGAGCACTCTCTTGCCTTCTGTGCTGATGGGGCACCTGCCACATCTCATCCTAGGGACACATTCAATGCCTGCACCTACCTCTTGACTTTTTTTTTTTTGTAACTCTGACAGCCTTATTAAGTAATCAGCTTTGAAGCCATATCTCCAATTTGTTTCAGTTGAAATTGCCCTCCATTTGAAGTCTTGAGCCCTGAGTGTTCTTTGTTTGTTTGAAATATGGGCGGTGCTTACAACTCTGCTGTTATACTCACTGAACCCACCCTGTGCCCTACCTAGAATGAGCTTCACTTATCTGATTTTTCTCAGTGTACCTGGAGTTAAAGACCCAGCTGGCTCTGTGACCTTATCCATCAGATGCCCACAAACCACAATCTTCTTCTGTGTCAAATTGTTGTCTGGCTGAAACCTGGAGGCTCCCTTCCAACTCTAAAATTTTTATAAACTTTATCAGGAGGAAGTCTTTCTGAGGTCAGCATGCTGAGTCAAGTTATAGATTCTTTATAGAATTATAAAGAATTCATTTTTTGATATTTTTAAGTATCCATGTTTGATCCCTTATATCTGTGAGCATGCACTCCTTGGTTGTTTATATTTTTCTAGTCTAAAGGTTATCTAAGTGAATAAACTGCCATGTGAATATAGAGGAAGAACTCACTAAAATGATTAAATATGATTTTTGGTGCTAGAAGGAAAAAGAACCAGTATAACAGGGAGAAAGCTCTGTCTCCGTACAAATAATTGTTAAACTAAAATATCTGCTACGTTACTGAAGACATAAGACTCTATGATTTCTCTAAAACCTTTTTTGGTGCTAATGAAAACATTTATATTTTGGATAGCAGGTCTTTGAAACTATGTGTCAGAAATGAGATATAACTAAGAAAAATAAGCCCAATGACATGGTAAGTATTCTAGAAAATCTTGTCTGCTCCAAGGCTCTCTTTACTCTGCCTATGAAATCTATGGGAAATGCTTAGAATATTTATCTAAGGAACCTGCAGATACGCTGATATAGTTAAAACCATAACTGTTCAATTAGGAGCCCATTGTAAATCAGCCCATGGCTAGGTTGTTTTAATAGTAGGGACACTGGCACAGGGAGTTCATTTCTTAATTTCCTGAGTAAATGAAGGCATACATTTAAAAATAAAAATGTTGCCTTGAAGCGGTGTTAACAGAACACAAATAAGGTTCAGAGCCTTTGTTTAATTTCTCTTCTTTGCTTTTACAGTGCTTTCAAAACCACAGCATTTGTTTTTCATCTACTCAGGATGTTCCGAGAAACCGAAATCCTTTTTCCAGAATGGAATATGAATATAAGTGAGAGTGGCTTTGTGAGTCTTTAGATTCAAAAGTCAACTTTTTCTTCTTATTCACTTTGGAGACAGACTGAACACAGACGCAAAATTAAATATGGTTAAAGTAAAATATAACATGTAGCTTTTCAGTTCATCAAAATTTTGATGTTTCACATAGTAACAGCTTAAATTGGAAATATTTCATCTTCAAGATACTCTTTTTTAATCTGTGTCTCATGCCGGGGTTTATCATTACTGGCATTTTTTTTAGTGTTTTCTGTGTGTGAGGTGGCTTTCCAGGCACCACAGTGGTAAAGAATCCACCTGCCAATGCAGGAGATGCAAGACATGCAGCTTTGATCCCTGAATTGGGAAGATCCTGTGGAAAAGGAAATGGCAACCCACTCCAGTATTCTTACCCGGAAAAGTCCATGGACAGAGGAGCCTGAGAGGCTCCCATCCATGAAGTCGCAAGAGTCGGACATGACTGAGCGTGTACACACACACACACACACACACCCCTGCGTGAGGTCCTCTGTTGGGTGCCCTGAGCACCACAAAGTTGCTACCCTCATGGAGTTTAAAATCTTAGGAAAATTGTTTTGATCACAACTAAAATAATAATAAAAAAGACTGAGAAACATATATATGCTGTATATAATCTGAAGTTAAATTGATTTGCTATTATAGCATTAATGAAATTCTTGCAATTACAGTTTTTTACCAAATAAATAGGACACCCGTTTTGGTGAAGTAAAAACCTGATTTGCAACAGTACAATCTTCTTATCTAGAACAATTTGATAAGGGCAGATAATCAAGGTTTGGTTTCATTTTGTTTTTAGAGAGAATTACTCTGGCAGATTGTTATGGCAGGCACCTAGTAGATAAACAATAAATACTTACTGATCTTATTAAAAGAACAATCAGAAAAACACAGAAAATAATACTGAAGTAAACATTAGATTCTGTGTTATAGATCATACATGCCGAAGAAATTTCTATATGAGAGCAATCACTGTAAATGAGACTAGTCTGTAGGGGAGGGTTCTTCATAAATAATTCACTGCTACAGCGACCCAAAGTGGTACAAGATCAGTGCATATACCTGCTTTAAAAATACGCTATTTCACTTCTGAAAACTCTGACTCCCTCTTTGTAACTCAAGACAGGCCAGTATTGGGTCTTTGCATTGTAACTGCTGGACTTTCCCACGTGTTTATTTCCTACTCTCTACTCATTCAACGAATCGTTTTGAGTTCTGACTATGTGCCAGGCATCATTCTAGCCACTGAGGATACAGCAGTAAACTCACCCGGTCCAAGTCTCTGTCAACATGTAACCTACACTGTTTTGTGTTTATGTAGAGATGGAGGAAGAAACATAAACAGTAATGGCAACGCTTGTGTGTGTCTACATATAGTTGTGTGGGTCTACAAGTGTTATGGAGAAAATTAAGGTACAACAGGGATAGGTGCCCAGAAGCATGGAATGGGCATCTTTTATGTGACTGTCATGGAAGACTTTCTAATATGGTGACATTTGACCAGAGATTTGCAGCAAATGAGAGAGGGGATTGTGCAGACATCCTGGAGGAAGAGTGATCTAGACAAAGGGACTTGACTTAAAAAAAGATGCACAGTGTGAGATTTGCTGGTTAAATTTTATTTGGGGCAAAATGAGGACTGCAGCCCAGGAAATAACACCGCAGAGAGCTCTGAGAGACCGCGCCAGGGAGGCAGGGGGAAGGTCAGTGTATATGTGATTTTGGTGAAGGGGGAGTACCTGCAATCAACGCTTATCTTACAAAAGATTTTCTACTAGTCGCAAGGAGCTGATGTCACCTTGAAGGGATTCAGTGCTTTTCTAGACATGAGCAGATGCAAGGATTGGGCACATGAAATCGGTTCCTGAAAATATCAATGTAAGGACCTGTTTCACCAGTTTTCTTGGAGCACAAAGTGCTGTAGTTTCCACCCTGAACTCCCTTCAGGGTGTGTCAGAAGTCAACAGCTGCAGGGACACAGATTCAGTCCCCACAGAGGCAGGTGACAAAGGCCCTTGGCAAGCGCCAGTTTGTCACTGGCAGGACCATCAGGTGCCAAACCCCTGAGACAGGGGCAATCTTTTCTCTGCACAGAGAACAGCAACCCTAGATCAGGTGAAGGTAGACGGAAGGTGACTTCAGGCAAGTGTCAGGGAGGGAGTCATAATGTGTAGGGCCTTAAAAACCATTGGTGGATGTCAGCAAAAGAATATACAGATCTGGCCTGATGAAAGATTCACACTGGTGTTACGCTGAGAATTGAGAACAGAGAGAGGCAAGAGAAAAAAATAGCAAAAAGGATCAGGAGACTCTTATAGTAGTCTGGAAGGGCCAGTGGTAGGAGAGGTGGTGAAAAGTAGTTGGGTTCTGGATGTGTTTGGAAGAGAGAGCAAACAGAATTTGCTGATAAATTATATTTAGTGAGAGAGAAAGAGAAGAGCCAATGATGCCTTAAGATTTATAGTCTGGAAGGGTGGAGTTGTTAACTGCAGTTTGCAAGGCCAGAAGAGAAGACTGAGGAACAGGGTGGAAAGTGAGAAGTCAGGCTTCATTAAGAATACGTTAGGTTTTTGATATGTAGGATACATCCGAGCAGAGATAACAAGTGGACAGTTGGATGTATGAATTTGAATTCAGAGAAGTTGAGAATGAATGTATTTATATACATGCAGACACATGTATGTATGTACTGACAAAGTTGTGTATGTATATATGTAGACATATGTGTACATATATATCTGTTAATGGCATTTAAACACACAGCGCTGGATGGGGTTAACTGTGGAGTAAGTACAGCTGAAGAGAGATATGAGGCCTAAGTCCTGGGGAACTCTAACGTTTAGAGGTCATGGGGAGGAGGACATGTCAGCAAAGGAGACTGAAAAGGTACAGCTGATAAGACAAAAGGAGAAGTAAGAAACTATTGATCTTGAAAGAAACAAAAAAGCAGGAAAATATGCTTCCCCCAATATTGTATCTGTCAGATTTGTGTTTACTAAATATCTTGTGAATGAGTAAATGTTAAAGTAAATAGCTGTTGTAGGGAACTGTGCTTTTACTTTAGGGGATTCAGCTGTTTTTTAAAAATCACTTCTAATATTAAAAGTCTATGAGCATATGGAAAAAGAAAGCCCTTTACACAATGCAAAGACAAAATATATGATACAAATGTCATCATTTTTCCTTTGTTATGGCCTTATCCATCTTTGTAAATGTCATTGTACACTTTTTTTTTCTTTTCTCACTGAATCAATTGTCCTTATTATCTTTTCCATGTCATTATTTTTTTATTTGTTTTGGCATTCAAAGTCAAATCTATGTATCATCACTAGTGTAGATTTATTAGATGACAGCAACAATTAAGTCTTTCCTAAACCATGTGTGAGCTGTAGCCAAAACTCAGCCTAAAACATGTGCATGGCATGCTCCCAGACTCAGACCTGGACGATCCCCTTGAGAGTCAGGAGAGGGAAAGTGTACGTACAGGGAGGAGAGCAGCTCAGTGGTCGCTGGTCACTTGACCAAGGGGTCTGTGACTTTAAGAACTTAAAAAAATCACTGCCCAAGCTGAAATTTGTTTCCATGATCTGCTTCATATTATGTTGTTCACTGAGTAGTGATCCATCTGTTAGTTTAGTTCACATGCATCCTAAAGCTAGAAAGGATTATTCTGAAGGGCAGTTTTTAGCATTTAGTGACTAGAAAAGAAGACCTTCTTTTCAAAGAGTACAGTTGCATTCTCTTGAGTGGTTGTCTTATTATCAAATCTGAATAAAGGAATAAAGGAGTCCTTTAGTAACAGTTTAATTGCAGGAGACTAGGCTTTTTCAGAAAAGAAGCTGATCAGGCCATTCATAATTGTGGCTCTCCGTACAGGGACATTAGTAAGAGGTGAACTGTGTAGACTAAGTATCTGCCTATTTGAGGCAACTGTACTCTGATTGAATGTGATTAATTGTTTTGTATGTTGGTGATGTGTATGCTAGATTTAAATAGTTTCCCAGAACTTTATCATCTCATGATATGTATATGTTTGTTCTCTCTGGGTGATCTCAGTCTTAGCTTGGTGTATAGGTTGGAACATTAATTTTGAAAAGAGCTACTTTCCAAAATAAAGAGCTCCTGTATGAAACAGTGTAAGTATTCTTGCTAATAAGAAACACTGTATCTAGTTTTCTTCTTTTTTAACCTATATGAGAGATAGCATAATGATGAAACAATTTTGACTCCAGGCAATATATATATGCCTGGAGAAGGCAATGGCAACCCACCCCAGTACTCTTGCCTGGAGAATCCCATGGGCTGAGGAGCCTGGTGGGCTGCAATCCATGGGGTGGCGAAGAGTCGGACACAACTGAGCGAATTCACTTTCGTTTTTCACTTTCATGCATTGGAGAAGGAAGTGGCAACCCACTCCAGTGTTCTTGCCTGGAGAATCCCAGAGACAGGGGAGCCTGGTGGGCTGCTGTCTATGGGGTTGCACAGAGTCGGACACGACTGATGCGACTCAGCAGCAGCAGCATATATATGCCAGCCATTCTGGGTGGACCAATAGCAGACGTACCGTAAGGCAGGTGGGATTCTAAATGTAACTACCTACCAAGAAAGCAACAGAATGAAGTGCTGAAGTGACAGCCACATAAATAAGAATATGGACACAAGTTCTTGGAATACTAAATTCATATATTACACCCCTTCTGATGATAAAAGTAATTTCTCTTGGGGTGGGCTCCCGAGCTATTCATGACTTAGTAGCTATACCATATATTGGATCTTATTGCAGTTTGGGACAGTTTGAATTAGATTGAGCTACACCCATGGACAGAGGAGCCTGGTAGGCTGCAGTCCATGGGGTCGCGAGGAGTCGGACATGACTGAGCGACTTGCCTTTCACTTTTCACTTTCATGCATTGGAGAAGGCAATGGCAACCCACTCCAGTGTTCTTGTCTGGAGAATCCCAGGGACGGGGGAGCCTGGCGGGCTGCCGTCTCTGGGGTCGCACAGAGTCGGACACGACTGAAGCGACTTAGCAGCAGCAGCAGCAACACACTTATTAAATAGCTTTGTGTGATAAGTAAAGGTAGGTGTGTTTTTCGTTGTACATCTACCTTGAGATTTCAAAATCCAACTTTTATTTGTATTGCTAAATGCCTAGTTTTGTTAATGGAATTATTTCTAGAAAGTAAGGGAATAAACTGCTCATATAACATATACTGAAGGAATAACCATACCCAGATGTGAGAGGCGCTGAGTACATAACCAGAAAGCATATACTTCATGCAGAACCTGCAGATCTTTGCATCCCTTGAAAGAGTAAGCCGCCTGAGGACTCTCTGTATTTTTTCAGCTCTGATCAGATTTTATGGGTCATGGTATTGCTTTTATTCTTCGGATAATGATTTGTTTCTCAGAAGACCTTAAAATGCCCCTTTTGCAAGGAGGTAGAATTAGAAACTTGAGACTGTAATGTAATAAGTGTTAATTTCCCAGGTGGCTCAGTGGTAAAGAAACTGCCTGCCAATTCAGGGGATGCAAGACAAATGGGTTTAATTCCTGGGTTGGGAAGATCTCCTCTAGAAGGAACTGGCAACCCACTCCAGTATTCTTGCCTTGGAAATCCCATGGATGGAGGAGCCTGGTGGGCTACAGTTCATGGGGTCACAAACAGTCAGACACGAGAGTGAATGAGCACAGCACCCCACAATATGATTGTTATCAGATCTTTACTCAGTGACAAGCACTGATCTAGGTATTTTATGAATCTTAAGGGAAATCAACCCTAAATAATTATTGGAAGGACTGATGCTGAAGCGCCAGTGTTTTGGTCATCTGATGTGAATAGCCAACTCATTGGAAAAGTCCCTGATGCTGGGAGAGATTGAGGGCCAAAGGAAAAGAGGGCATCAGAGGATGAGAGGGCTGGATGGCATCACCGACATAGTGTACATGAACTTGTGCAAACTTCAGGAGATGGTGAGGGACAGGGAGGCCTGGCATGCTGCAGTCCATGGGGTCACAAAGAATTGGACACAACTAGGCAATTGAACAACTAGTTGAGAATATATGAAGTAGCATCTCTCAGTTTATTAAGTATATGTTTTTCAGAATATACACTTATGTGACTAGCCCAAATATCTTTTTCTTATTTCACTAAATTTAATGTTTATTTGATATTTTATACTTTAATCTATGTTAGATTAAAAAAATTAAGAACAGTAACATTTTTATGGCAATAACAATTTTTTATTTGCATAGTACTTCATAGTTTACAAAAGCAAAATATTTTATTATAGCTTCTGGCTTTATCTAAGGGATATTTTGATTAAGTGGATGAATAGGTAATTAAGGAAAGGATTCCCTGATGGCTCAGTGGTAGAGAATCTGCCTGCCAGTGCAGGAGATGTGGATTCGATCCTTGGGTCTGAAAGATCCCCTGGAGAAGGAAATGGTAACTCATTCCAGTGTTCTTACCTGGGAAATCACATGGACAGAGGAGCCTACTGTCCATGGAGTCACAAAAAAAGAGTCAGACATGACCGAGCAATTAAACAACAAGAAGATAAGTAGTTTTATACTTTATATATTGTATTATAAAGAATATATTATTTGCCTTTGTCTCATACAAGTATCTAAGATGGAGAGGAAAAAGTATCTGTTGTTGTTAAGTTGCTCCATTGTGTCTAATTCTTTGCAACCCCATGGACTGAAGCAAGTCAGGCTTCCCTGTCCTTCACCATTTCCTGGAGCTTGCTCAAACACATGTCCATTGAATCAGTGATGCTATCCAACCATTTCATCCTTTGTAGTCCCCTTCTCCTCCTGCATTCAATCTTTCCCCGCATGTCTTTTCTAATGTGTCAACTCTTCACATCAGGTAACAATAATAAAAGCAAGGGTGTGTGTGTGTGTGTGTGTGTGTGTGTGTGCATGCGCACATGCTAAGTCACCTCAGTCGTGTCCGACTTTTTGTGACCCTATGGACTGTAGCCCACCAGTCTCCTCTGTCCATGGAATTCTCCAGGTATGAATACTGGAGTGGGTTGCCATTTCCTTCTCCAGAGATTTTTCCTGACCCGGGGATTGAACTTGCATCTCTTATGTCTTCTGCATTGGCAAGCAGGCTCTTTCCCACTAGTGCCACCTGGGAAGCCACCAACAATAAGGACACAGTAGTAGAAAATCCTCCTAAAGGTCACCTATGGTGTGAGGGTTCTAGATGCAGTGTCACTACGAGAGCATTCTGAATTCTCAGAGGAGAACATACATGGAAGGATTACCTGCATGGTGTCATTACCGCAGTCCTGGAATGTGCAGCTTGGAAAACTTGGAAAACTTTTACCTGCCTTTCCCAAGCTATTCGGCCTCCTGTGCCTTGACTCACCCTCACTAAACTCACAAGAGTTGATGAAAACAAAACAAAATAATCAGAGGGCAACGTTGTTGTTTCCTAAAGGATTCTTTCTTTCTAGTGACCCAAATTGCTGATTCTGCTGTCTGGGGTCATCTCCAGAGTCAGGATGCATGGGACCTGAAAAACTGTCTGGAATACTGTGTGCTGAACCTACAGTCAGAATAATAGAAATAATTTCAGCTAAGTCAGGAGTTTTTCCATTTTTTAAGACCCGTGTCCTTTGCTCAAACGTGTAACAGGTGGAAGCAGAATGGAGTTTGTGTCTTCTCCTCCTGCTGCTGCTGCTAAGTCACTTCAGTCGTGTCCGACTCTGTGTGATCCCACAGACGGTAGCCACCAGGCTCCCCCGTCCCTGGGATTCTCCAGACAAGAACACTGGAGTGGGCTGCCATTTCCTTCTCCCATGCATGAAAGTGAAAAGTGAAAGGGAAGTCGCTCAGTCGTGTCCAACTCTTAGCAACCCCATGGACTGTAGCCTACCAGGCTCCTCCATCCATGGGATTTTCCAGGCAAAGTACCCCACCCCTTATCATTCCAGCTTCTGAGGGGGCTGCAAGAACTCAAGTCCTGAGATTTGAAACCACTCATCTGTGCTCCAGAGAATTTTCTCAAAGTATCTCTACTTTAAATCAGGCATGTAGCTTTCATGAAATTGGCAGGTGGCCCAACTCCCCCAAATTTTTCATCCCTTTCCCTGACAACTTTGCTGGATAAGACTTTGGCCAATTTGATTGCTCCTTCAACTTTTCTTCTTGCTCTTTTTCCTGACCAGCCTCCTTGGTAGTTAACACATTCCTTCTCTGGATATTTATGCCTTTGATTGGATAATAAAGTGAAGTCGCTCCATCATGTCTGACTCTTTGTGACCCCATGGACTGTAGCTCACCAGGCTTTTTTGTCTGTGGAACTTTCCAGGCATGAATACTGTAGTGGGTTGCCATTTCCTTCTCCAGGGGATCTTCCCGACCCAAGGATTGAACCCGGGTCTCCTGCATTGCAGGCAGATGCTTTACCATCTGAGCCACCAGGGAATCTCCTTGATTGGATAATAGTAAACTTTAATCCTCCCTCTTTGGGCCTGCAAAGAATTCTGTCACTTTAGAGTAACTTTTACCTATGTTAGTTCTTATCTATGCTCATTTTAGAAAGATTATTTTCCAAATTCTGCTTGTGCTTCACAGGGTCTCTTCATTCATCTTCATACTTCTCTGCTTAGGCTTCACTCTCATAGGATTAGGAAGTTCACTTAATGTTGTATGTACCATGGGCACTGCAGTTCTATTTTAGTTTGCTCTGTACCATTGTAATTCCTTACATTGTATTGGCACGTTGGAGGAATCAGGGTATGGTCAACTTTGTAGCCCTGGGCTGTAGTAAATTTTTTACCTCTAATTGCTTGCTTCTTTCTCATTAACATCAAAGTGGATTATATGTCTGTTTTCTTGATTATTGATTTTGGGAGTGGTGTTAGATGGAAATCTCTTGGTAAAGAAAGAGTGTAATCTGCTTATAAATTGAGTATTATAGTTTGACTTTAGTTTACCCCTAAATGTTCATATTTATACTTGGCCTTACGTTCCAATGTAATTTTCATTATGTTTTAGCAATGAAGGATTTTGCCAGAATATCAATTGAGAAATTCTCCTAAATGTTTCTTTAATTGAGCCATGTGAGGTATAATTAACTATCTACCAAATTTCATAATAGTTTTAATTCAAATAGTTATGATGAAACAAGATCTCCTTTTTGGCATAAAAACAACTGATTTTAACCTGTTCTCTCAAGTTTTCTTTAATATCTTTGAAACTAAACTGCAAAAGCTTTTAAGAAGGACACTATATTTAATAGGTATATTTAATAGTTTTATATTTTTATGATGGTTACATACTTGATTGAATACAATCATATAAGGTATGAAAATTATGTAAGTTGAAGTTATGCTTCAATGGATTTTAATTACACTGGGACCCTCATAGAAGACTGGCTTAAAAGGATGTTTGAAATAATTAAACATTACATTATTTTATTTTATAGGAGCAAAGTAATCCTTTGTACAGTAGCAACTGACAGGTGTTTTGGCACCTGTGTTAGGGATTAAAAAAATTATGTCTTTGCATATCCTTTGTGACACTGGAATCCTTATGCTATAATTGGACATGCAGAAGTTTACTTGTGTCCTATTGATAATGCTCTGTTCATGTATTACCACCATCTTGTGACATGTTGATGAATTGGCCAATCAATATCACTGTCTACATAGAACATCTATAAGTAGTTCTTGTTCAGTGCTCTTACTATTAACTTTGGCTTTTCTAGCTTTTTTGTATATTTACAAAACAAACAAACATGTTTCAAAATATTGGTGAGAAGTCCCATATTTTCAGCCTGCCCCAGGGGCTCACCCATATGTTTTCTAAAGAGTGTTTGTTAATAACTAATGCATGGAACAACAGACTGGTTCCAAATAGGAAAAGGAGTACGTCAAGGCTGTATATTGTCACCCTACTTATTTAATTTATATGCAGAGTACATCATGAGAAACACTGGGCTGGAAGAAGCAAAAGCTGGAATCAAGATTGCCGGGAGAAATATCAATAACCTCAGATATGCAGATGATAACACCCTTATGGCAGAAAGTGACACCCTTATGGCAGAAAGTGAAGAGGAGCTAAAGAGCCTCTTGATGAAAGTGAAAGAGGAGAGTGAAAAGGTTGGCTTAAAGCTCAACATTCAGAAAACTAAGATCATGGCATCTGGTCCCATCACTTCATGGGAAGTAGATGGGGAAACAGTGGAAGCAGTGTCAGACTTTATTTTTGGGGGCTCCAAAATCACTGCAGATGGTGATTGCAGCCATGAAATTAAAAGACTCTTACTCCTTGGAAGGAAAGTTATGACCAACCTAGATAACATATTAAAAAAGCAGAGACATTACTTTGCCAACAAAGGTCCGTCTAGTCAAGGCTATGGTTTTTTCCAGTGGTCATGTATAGATGTGAGAGTTGGGCTGTGAAGAAGGCTGAGAGCCGAAGAATTGATGCTTTTGAACTGTGGTGTTGGAGAACACTCTTGAGAGTCCCTTGGACTGCAAGGAGATCCAACCAGTCCATCCTAAAGGAGATCAGTCCTGGGTGTTCATTGGAAGGACTAATGCTGAAACTGAAACTCCAATACTTTGGCCACCTGATGAGAAGAGCTGACTCATTGGAAAAGACTCTGATGCTGGGGGGGATTGGGGGCAGGAGGAGAAGGGGACGACAGAGGATGAGATGGCTGGATGGCATCACCAACTCGTTGGATGTGAGTCTGAGTGAATTCCAGGAGTTGGTGATGGACAGGGAGGCCTGGCGTGCTGCAATTCATGGGGTCTCAAAGAGTCAGACACGACTGAGCGACTGAACTGAACTGAACTGAACTAAATACATTGTAAGTGATATATAATAAAAGGTGTTTACAAAATGAAGTGCCCCTTCATCCAAATTCATTATCACCTAATTGCCTTTTCTGTTATATCATCTTCTGGTGATCCCTTGAATTTTGTTCTTCTAAAGGCAAGAGCTATTACCCCAGCTAGATTGAGACTACACATACAAGACTATTAAGAACTTTTAGTTAGAAGTAGTAGACCAGGAGTGGGGGCTTGCCTTACATACCTAATGAAACATTTTATTTATTTATTTCATTTTTAAAATTTTAATTGGAGGCTAATCACTTTACAATATTGTAGCAATAAAGCTTTAACAGAGGAGAGGAACTCTAGGCTGAGTTCACAAGGTTTATAGAGGTTTTGATAAGAAGGGTGACTATAAATAGAAATTGACTTTCCATACTTCTCCCTAACTTCTGTTTTTAGAGAAAGTCATGTGGCAGGTGTTCAGTTAACAACAACAAAACCGCTGATTCTTCTGTAAAGAAATTGAATGAATTGACTTGGGGAAGCTAAGGCTTCTAGATGGATATGAATGCCTCAGATTGAAAGGAGTAAAGTCTTCTTGTTAAGTCAAAGTAAAGTCTTCTTGTTATGTCAACTACCATAACAAATCTGAAGACTGAAATCCAGCCATCTGAAATCTGTCAGGTGGTTCCCTGTCCTTTTAATCCCTTAACCTTCAGGGCGTCCCTGGTGGCTCAGTGGTAAATAGTCCGCCTGCATTGCAGGAGATGTAGGTTCAGTCCTTGGGTCAGAAAGTTCCCCTGGAAAGGAAATGGCAACAAACTCCAGTATTTTTGCCTGGGCAATCCCCTGGACAGGGGAGCCTGGCAGACTGCAATCTATGGTGTTGTGGAAGAGTTAGACATGACTTAGCCACTAAACAGCAAAACAAACTAGTTGGAAATTTTCACTCTTTGCCTTCAGCTCCTTCCCCTGATGCTTCCCTATGCCACACAAGCGTCCCAGTCAGAATTCCCACTCAAGGAAAAGACTTAGGAAAAAGTCCTTTTCAAACAACAGTGAATGAAACCTATATTAGCAACTCCACTTTCTGACCCAACAACATGAAAGTAAAAGATGAAAAAAAAAAAAAAAAAAACAAGGAATAAAGTTGATTCTAGATGAACATATAATAATTCTGGGAGCATAAGTCTCTTATTTTTTTAATCTCGTATACTCAGAAAAGCTTGAGAGTATAATGTATCTAAAATAAGAATTAGGGATACTGTGATAAAGGACCTGTTCATTAGAGAACTAGAGAACATTCTTAAAGGATAAAAAAAAAAATTATTGTGGAAATTTTACATCAATAAAGTTAGGAAACAGTTTTGAGAAAATCATGGAGAAAATAGAGCAAGAGGACAAGTAGATGAAAATATGAAAAATAAAGCAATAAGGCATAGCGCCAATAAAGGGAATGCAATATAGGAATCTCAGATAAATAGAAAAAGCAAACAAAAAGAATTAGCAAGAAAATACTAGAAGACAATAACCCAGACCTGAAGAAGGAAACTTGTCATTTGATTGCTCCCATATAGTAATCCATACTATGATATTGAATTTTTGGAACACCAAAGATAAACAGGATATCATAAAAGTTTCAAGAGAAGAGAAAAAATCTTAAAAAACATAGATCAATCAGATTTGCATCTGATTTCTCAGACCCGGCACCGGACATCAGAAGACAGAGTTACGAAGGAAAATCTCCTTTGCAACGTTCAGTGGTATTTGCCTTCCATTCTGTAAAGGCAGCCTGGAGACATGTTCAGATATCTAAGAACTGAAGACATTTCCTCTTGTCTGGAACACTCTTTGCTAAGCCTGGGTTAGCCCTCTTCATCCTTTATATCTTACTGGAAATTCACTTCTTTAGGGAAGCATTCCCTGATTTCCTAAACTAGGTCAGACCTCCTGTAATATCTCTCTGCAGTATTTTGATTTGTAATAGCACTTAACATACATGCAATTGTACACTTGTCTGTGTTATTACTTGATCTTAATTTTGCAGTAGAATATACTGAAGTTTGGAGATGATTTATAAGTTATACATGAAGTCCAGCAGTAAAGCTAGGATTTAACCCCAGGCCTCTCTGATACTGAAATCCATGCAATTAATGCTATGTTCTAAGGCATCCTGTGAGTATTACATCTGAAGGGATTTCTTACTTCTGCATGTTATGAATGTTGTAAAAGGATTTGTTAAAAGTGACCTAACCCATAGAAGTATATTTCTTTATTAGTCCAGTATTTTTGGTGGCTTATAGACAGCTAGAAAACACACACACACACACACACAGCTTGTGATTCATTTGACTAAAGCTACATAGACTGGCAAAAGCTGGGAAAGAGATGTAGCACTGGTTTTCCTTTATACAGGATCCCTAATGGGGTTCACAGCTGCCTGTGATGCTGCAAGACTATATAGTCTTGCCAGAACTGGAAAAACAGCTAATTCTTAGAAACCTGAACCGGAATGAACTGAAATACAAAATCTGTGCACCAGACATGTCCGCTTCAAGGACTGTTTGTGAAGGTTGGAATCTCCCTGTCACTGGACCGAACTCAGTAACCACAACTCACTTCCTTATCTCAGAGAAGAAACAGTAATTTCACTGTGTCCTTGATGACCTTTTGCCTCTTGCTGGTCAGCATCTGGGGGAAACAGTTTTCTTACAACTATTATTTAACATAAATCCAAATATGATCAGTAACTAGATAACTATAAATTTGTTTCAGTGGAGTTCAGGTATGAACCCAGGATTTTTCCTTTCTACAGCTGCTGCTGCTGCTAAGTTGCTTCAGTCATGTACAACTCTGTGCAACCCCATAGACGGCAGCCCACCAGGCTCCCCTGTCCCTGGGATCCTCCAGGCAATAACACTGGAGTGGGTTGCCATTTCCTTCTCCAATGTGTGAAAGTGAAAAATGAAAGTGAAGTCGCTCAGTCGTGTCCGACTCTTAGAGACCCCATGGACTGCAGCCTACTGGGTTCCTCCATCCATGGGATTTTCCAGGCAAGAGTACTGGAGTGGGTTGCCATTGCCTTCTCCGTCCTTTCTACAGAGAAGGTCTTAAATTTTAGCTTAGGGTCTAGCATCTGTTGTGATCTATTCTGAATCTCCCTTACGCTTTTGTGTTCTTTCAATTCCTTTAAGAAAGTGAAAGTCGCTCAGTTGTATTCAACTCTGCACATGGACTATACAGTCCATGGAATTCTCCAGGCCAGAATACTGGAGTGGGTAGCCGTTCCCTTCTCCAGGGGATCTTCCCAACTCAGGGACGGAACCCAGGTCTCCACATTACAGGCGGATTCTTTACCTGCTGAGCCACCAGGGAAGCCCAAGAATACTGGAGTGGGTAGCCTATCCCTTCTCTTCTCCGGTGGATCTTCCCGACCCAGGAATTGAACTGGGGTTTCCTGCATTGCAGGTGGATTCTTTCAATTGGATTGCTCCTCTTTAACAGACCCTAGAATGTTTTCACTCCAAGTCAGCCTGCATTGGGACTGCAGCTTCTATTTCTCCTGACCCTTATCTCCAAGTTCTGAGTCTTTGTATGAGCCAGTGACACGCTCCTGTTAGTTTTCCTTCTCTCCATTGTGCTCTTCAGAATGTCTCCTTTTCTTCCTAATAGCAATGGTGTGATTGTTGCAGCTCTCTAATTTTCTATCTGCCTCAAATGTCTTGTAGCTGTGGGCCTTTTTCAAGGAAGATTTATTTTCTTATTAGGGCTCAAGCTGAAAATATGTTCCTCTGTTTTTTGTACTATGTTCCTTTCTGTGTAATACCAATTAGACTTTTCTGTTGGCATTAGAAGCTGAGGACTATTACTGTTTGAATCTTTGCTCTACAATATCTCTGGAGCCATACATGTCATTGTCGTTCACAAGGAGAAGAGGTGTTGGAGAGATTGTGTCTATTTATTAGATAACCAGTTTTATCAGCTACCAAATAACAGAATAAAATAACAAAGGCTTGTTTCTTTCACACATAAATATCCAAATTACAGAGACCTGGAAAAGAAGGATGGGAAGGCATGGTGCTGCTCCAGGAGGTTGTTTAGGACCCAGAATCCTGGTCAGTCCCCAGCCCCTAAGGTGTTTCTGGCATTGGCGAGATTAAAGATGGAAAGGGAGAAAGAAGTGGAGCGCCTGCTGCTTTCTTTTAGAGGCACAGTCTGAGAGCTGTGCATGTGGTTTCTCCTCATATCCCATTGGCCAAAATATAGTCACATGACCACACCTAGCAATAAAAGAGGCTATTAAATATAGTGTTTAGCTGAGGAGTACACTTTTCCTAGTGCTAAAAAGAAGAAGCTGAGAGTAGACATTCAGGACAGCTTATCTCATTTTTTATTTAGGCTTAATGTGGGGGTAGGTGGAAATATGCTATCTAGTTTGGTCATAACTTTTCTTCCAAGGAGTAAGTGTCTTTTAATTTCATGGCTGCAGTCACCATCTGCAGTGATTCTGAAGCCCCCCAAAAATAAAGTCTGACACTTTTTCCACTGTTTCCCCATCTATTTCCCATGAAGTGATGGGACCAAATGCCATGATCTTAGTTTTCTGAATGTTGAGCTTTAAGCCAACTTTCTCACTCTCCTCTTTCACTTTCATCAAGAGGCTTTTTAGTTCCTCTTCACTTTCTGCCATAAGGGTGGCATCATCTGCATATCTGAGGTTATTGAGATTTCTCCCAGCAATCTTGATTCCAGCTTGTGCTTCTTCCAGCCCAGCGTTTCTCAGGATGTACTCTGCATATAAGTTAAATAAGCAGGGTGACAATATGCAGCCTTGACATACTCCTTTTCCTATTTGGAACCAGTCTGTTGTTTCATGTCCAGTTCTAACTATTGCTTCCTGACCTGCATACAAATTTTTCAAGAGGCAGATCAGGTGGTCTGGTATTCCCATCTCTTTCAGAATTTTCCACAGTTTATTCAAAAGCAGAGACATCACTTTGCCAACAAAGGTCCGTCTAGTCAAGGCTATGGTTTTTCCAGTGGTCGTGTATGGATGTGAGAGTTGGACTGTAAAGAAAGCTGAGAGCCGAAGAATTGATGCTTTTGAACTGTGGTGTTGGAGAAGACTCTTGAGAGTCCCTTGGACTGCAAGGACATCCAACCAATCCATTCTAAAGGAGATCAGTCCTGGGTGTTCTTTGGAAGGACTGATGCTAAAGCTGAAACTCCAATACTTTGGCCACCTCATGAGAAGAGCTGACACATTGGAAAAGACTCTGATGCTGGGAGGGATTGGGTGCAGGAGGAGAAGGGGACAACAGAGGATGAGATGGCTGGATGGCATCACTGACTCGTTGGACTTTAGTCTGAGTGAACTCCGGGAGTTGGTGATGGACAGGGAGGCCTGGCGTGCTGCAATTGAGGGGTCGCAAAGAGTCAGACATGACTGAGCGACTGAACTGAACTGAACTGAGGGGGAAATAACCCTGAGAGCCAGGTTAACTAGTAGGCTGAGTTCCTATGGCTTTGGCAAAGAAGGTGAGATCACAGGAAACTGTTTTGGACCTGAGCAAAGATCACTTGGGGTTGTCAGTAAAAGTCAGCTATGTGGTTTCTCTATGCAAAATGACCTGGAGAGAGGATAATAGTCAATATTTAAGAAAATGGCATTGAAGATGGAATGCATAGGGACAAATAGAGACTTAAAAAAAAAAAATTCCAGATAAGAACCAGCGAGAAGTAGCTCTGGAGTGTTTATAGTGAGAAGGACAGAGACAAGACCAACACCAGAGACATTGGCAAGGCAGGCTCCCCTGAAATGGGCAGAGAGGGAATGGAAAAGTTGAATCTGACTCCAGTGTCCAACACGATTCTCTAGAAAAAGAGTGTCTTCAGCCAAAGAAATAGAGAAGTCAGGAGGAGGGCTCCAGTTCTGTGGTTTTGTGGTTTGTTTTTTGTGGCAGTAGGGGAGAAGAGAGACAAGTATATTTGGTTTTTGACCATTTGAGTTTGAGGTATCAATGCAACACCTAGGCGGCTATGTTCACAAGAAAGTCAACCTACTGGATGGGAAGTAAGGAGAACTCTAGGACTTTGGGGAAAAGAGGTTTTAGACCTTCCTCTCATTTTTATGGGCCTAGTAGTTGAACACATGAGAATACCAAGGCAAAGAGAGATAAGGCCAGCTTTGGGGGTATCCTCTTTCCTGGGGGGGTTTGACAGGAAGGGCTCAAAAAGGAACTTAAAAAAAAAAAAAACCTGAATCTTCATTAACATTGAAAAGATTTTCATGAAGGAGAGGCTCAGTTATCAGGGTAGAATTTTTAGAGCAAGGGCAAGGAAATGAACCAAATTGATTTTACTCACTGGGAAATCATTATAACTTTGAAGAGGCCAGTTTTAGTAGAATAATAGGAGCATGAGTCCGAGCCACACAATTAACTAATGTGCAGAGTTGGCCACGGAGAGGAAGGAGAGGTGGATGCTGTGATAACATTTCCTTTTCCTCTTCATTGCAGCCATTTGCATGGCGTGTGTCTGCCTATTACTGTGAGCTGTAAGGAGCTGGCATGGGTTGAAAGGCTGAAAGGCAGTAGGGTCTTAGGAAAGCCTGACCCTTTTCTTTGTTATGTGATATGATATAATATCAGTTCTTTCTCCATTAGTTGCTTTAGTCTCCTTATGATTTTGAAAATGTATACTTTTGTTTTTATAAAACAAGATAAGGTTGAGAACTCAGTCAGTACAAGTAGGTTATTATTTCCTACAGTATGTATTCCCTTTGATGCAATAAATTCTCACTAAAGAAATTATCTTTTTCCCTCCTAAGTAATTTGTCACTGGGGTCCAGCCAAGTTGTCGTAACTCCCAGGATTGAATACAAGTGGCCTACAAGGACAACATTAATGTATTTGCCAAGAAGTTGGCAATTTGAGTAAGCATTAATTATGGCATTATTTCTGAATATATTCTTAATTATAGTTATATTGATATTGGCTAAGAGTTTTGATA